>NC_047106.1:37774245-37924245 GCF_902500255.1 Thalassophryne amazonica
TGTAAAAACCACTCGGGCCAAATCCCATATCTTGCATTCTATCCTTGCAAATGCTCACAATCAAGGTTTCCAACATTCAACGGCCACTTACAGTGAACTGTGATTACAGAGAACAAGACATATTAAGCAGAGCTTAGCATGATCTGCTGTTTTGTCTGTCATACCTGATAATGAGTCATTTGGCTACATGACCTTTTTTCCAAGAGAAACAACTGCTTGATTGATTACACTGGTCAACACGATTTTTCTTGCATGAAGTTTTTCCCAACAGATTTTGGGTAATTTGGGGGTGCTGAATCTCAATCTGGTGTCAGTTTTTGCTAATCACATCACGTTTTTGAGATATGAAACCACATTTCTCGTATCAAGCACTTAATCAAAAGCTGCAGTCTCGCACAATTCTTCGGCGCCATAACCAACATTACAGCTCTTGTTCACATTTCACGAACCTGGATTAAAAAACTATGCTTTTGAAACTGCTTTTGTGCATGATTAGCGGCATCAAACTCACGAGTTAATCAGCAACTTTTGCGTAATCCATCAATATGGAACATGCAGATTGCAAAAAATGTGATGTGATAGAGGCCATCTGAGCTCAGATACGGATTCAGCACCTAAAAATGACCCTAAATCAGTTCTCCAAGTCCATGCAAGAAAAAAAAAAAGTTTTTTGTTGACCAGTGTTATTAACTATTACCAAATTTTGCGGCAGGGTTTTTTTTTTGTTGTTTTATTTATTTATGTACTAGTTTGGGAGGTCCTGTGACTTATATTCCAAAGCAATTTATATATGCAAAAAATACTGCATTATCATCCGTGCTCATAAGAAAACACTGCTGTGTTCAGTATACAGCTACTGCTGCTCTCCACATGAGCTTGTTGAGTTTGTTCATGTCAGCTCCTAAAATTTAATAGTTACATTTATAAATAATGCAGGTTAGAAATTACAGGTTTTTCTGTTACAGTGCTGTATATGAGGTCAAGAAAGATGTCTTTATTTTATTTTTTATAAAACAAGTATTTATCTTCATTGAAGTCAAGAAACGGAGACTATAAAGTGAGTATTAGCAACAAAAAAAAAACAGGTTATCATTTTCATGTTGAGGTGACGGGGGGTGTTGTTGGCAGCTGCTGAAAGTAACTAATAAAGTAACTAGTAATCTAACTTAGTAACTTTTAAAATTGAGTAATCAGTAAAGTAACTAAGTTACTTGTTCAAGGAGTAATCAGTAATCCATAATTGGATTACTTTTTCAAAGTAACTGTGGCAACACTGATGCCAACAGAAACAAAACAAAAAGAAGAAGATGAAAAATAAAAAGATCTGTATGAGAAGGAAGAGCTATGGCTTTGAGAATGAGTGAAACTGATCAATCATGCTCTCAAACTGAAAGACCTCACTCATGAATAAGAGAATATAAACTTTATACCATTCATCAATTTAAACTAATGTAATGGAAAACTGATGTTCACTAGATTTAGGAATGCAAAATTTAAGAAGTAGGTTGTGACCAACTGAAAGGATTTACTTTTTAAAATACATCAACATGCAAGAAATTAAAACATAAACTTTAAGCACAAAATTAAAAGAAAACAGACAAGCTAGAAAGAACATAAAAATCTGAACCCACAACTTTAACTTACGAACACTAAGAAGAAGAAGAAGTAGTAACTTAAAGCTAGGGATGTACCGATTCACAATTTTTCACTTCCGATTGGATCCCGGTACTTGAATTTGGATATCTGCTGATACCAATACTATTCCAATACCAGACCTCTGTCTGCTTTAATATTATTATTATCATCGTTATTATTATTTTTATATGAGGATTTTCTTAATAAGAACACCTGAAAGTGCAGCTACAACCCCTGGCAATAATTATGGAATCACTGGCCTCGGAGGATGTTCATTCAGTTGTTTAATTTTGTAGAAAAAAGCAGATCACAGACATGACACAAAACTAAAGTCATTTCAAATGGCAACTTTCTGGCTTTAAGAAACACTATAAGAAATCAGGAAAAATAATTGTGGCAGTCAGTAATGGTTACTTTTTTAGACCAAGCAGAGGGAAAAAAATATGGACTCACTCAATTCTGAGGAATAAATTATGGAATCACCCTGTAAATTTTCATCCCCAAAACTAACACCTGCATCAAATCAGATCTGCTCGTTAGTCTGCACCTAAAAAGGAGTGATCACACCTTGGAGAGCTGTTGCACCAAGTGGACTGACATGAATCATGGCTCCAACACGAGAGATGTCAATTGAAACAACGGAGAGGATTATCAAACTCTTAAAAGAGGGTAAATCATCACGCAATGTTGCAAAAGATGTTGGTTGTTCACAGTCAGCTGTGTCTAAACTCTGGACCAAATACAAACAACATGGGAAGGTTGTTAAAGGCAAACATACTGGTAGACCAAGGAAGACATCAAAGCATCAAGACAGAAAACTTAAAGCAATATGTCTCAAAAATCGAAAAAGCACAACAAAACAAATGAGGAACGAATGGGAGGAAACTGGAGTCAACGTCTGTGACAGAACTGTAAGAAACCACCTAAAGGAAATGGGATTTACATACAGACAAGCTAAACGAAAGCCATCATTAACACCTAAACAGAAAAAAACAAGGTTACAATGGGCTAAGGAAAAGCAATCGTGGACTGTGGATGACTGGATGAAAGTCATATTCAGTGATGAATCTCGAATCTGCATTGGGCAAGGTGATGATGCTGGAACTTTTGTTTGGTGCCGTTCCAATGAGATTTATAAAGATGACTGCCTGAACAGAACATGTAAATTTCCACAGTCATTGATGATATGGGGCTGCATGTCAGGTAAAGGCACTGGGGAGATGGCTGTCATTACATCATCAATAAATGCACAAGTTTACGTTGATATTTTGGACACTTTTCTTATTCCATCAATTGAAAGGATGTTTGGGGATGATGAAATCATTTTTCAAGATGATAATACATCTTGCCATAGAGCAAAAACTGTGAAAACATTCCTTGCCAAAAGACACATAGGGTCAATGTCATGGCCTGCAAATAGTCCAGATCTTAATCCAATTGAAAATCTTTGGTGGAAGTTGAAGAAAATGGTCCATGACAAGGCTCCAACCTGCAAAGCTGATCTGGCAACAGCAATCAGAGAAAGTTGGAGCCAGATTGATGAAGAGTACTGTTTGTCACTCATTAAGTCCATGCCTCAGAGACTGCAAGCTGTTATAAAAGCCAGAGGTGGTGCGACAAAATACTAGTGATGTGTTGGAGTGTTCTTTTGTTTTTCATGATTCCATAATTTTTTCCTCAGAATTGAGTGATTCCATATTTTTTTCCCTCTGCTTGGTCTAAAAAAGTAACCGTTACTGACTAAAACAAATTTTTTTCATGATTTCCTCTAGTGTTTCTTAAATCCAGAAAGTTGCCATTTGAAATGACTTTAGTTTTGTGTCATGTTTGTGATCTGCTTTTTTTTTTTACAATATTAAACAACTGAATGAACATCCTCCGAGGCCAGTGATTCCATAATTTTTGCCAGGGGTTGTATGTTTACATTGTTAAAGCAAGTGTTAAGAGTAAAATAAAAAATTAAGTCCTCTCTCTCTCGCTCTCTTTCCTTCTCTCGCTCGCTCTTCCCTTCTATCTTTTGTTGGCTCTCTCGCTGTTTTCCTGCTGAACAAAAGTGGAACTTTTTGGAAGCACAAAGCCTTTCAACAGTCAAATAAACTGTAAATTTCTAAATGCATCAACAGCAACGCTCACGCAACACACTTTGAATGAATACTGAAGGACTTTAATGGAGATTTTTTCCCTTTCAGCGGACAGAATCTTTTCAGCAACAATTTAGTTAATTTTTCAGAAAATCCATGCTCGACGAACAGACAATTTGGACTTGAGAGCTGGACGGAAATTTGCCGCTATCCTCAGCTTCAAACACTGTGGAAGAGCTCTCTCAAACAGCTCGGCTTCAGAAACCTCCCACCTCCCCTACTCATGCTCGGCAGCACACAAAGCAGAAAGCATGCAGCAGCAGTTGAGAGGTTTCACAGTGGCTCCTCTCCGGTATCGGAAAACCTCGCGGTTTGGATCGGTATTTTCCAATACTTGAATTATGTCGGTATCGGAAGCCGATCTAGATACTGGATCGGATCGGTCGCATCCTTACTTAAAACCCTTCAGTAATTATAAGCACCAAAATGGAAATTAACTTGTAGTCAATATTTAAACACGTCAATCAAAATTGCCTATAGCTGGTAAACTCTTTAAGTCCATTAAGTCAGAGCATGATAAGCAAAGGCTCCACAACCTGCTGACTTCTTCTTAACCAAAAGAACACATAGCAGGCCAGCACCCAGAGAACACACGACGTGCTGGCAAATTATGCACAAGTTCCGCAAAATAAGGAGGAGCACATCCACTCAGTATTTTATGTCAGTAGCAGAGTCTTAAAGTCTGTGCTCACATGACAGAAATTCAGTGAAGAGAAGACAGTACTGGTTCAACGGGGTTCTACCATCAATCTTCGAGTAGCCAAGTGACAGGAAGGTAAGAGACGAGCTGTCGAAAAAGCTGGTGTCAACCCCAGAGGCTACTCAACTCGTACAGTAATGAGGGAAAGTTGTAGTTCAGCACCTGAAGTGCTTGTCAGTTTTATAGCATATGGAGAGCATCTACATGACAGCACTAAGTCCTTTAATGAGGCTCTTCTAAAAGTAAAACTGGTCTGTACAGACTGCTAAGCTGACATTTAAAAATAGCTGTCTGATAGACATGGAAAGTTACAAATCAAATATATAAGCAGCAATGTTGCATGGTAGGTATAAATATATGACAACGTATTCAGGCCTTGAAAGGTTAAAAGAAATACAGTTGGAGAATATTTTGTGTGAGGGGGGAAACACTCATGCATGAGCAATAACACTTGGATATTCTGTTCTAAATTAGGAAGAAAAAAAGAAACTCGTAATTAAGTTTTCATTTTCTCATCCATTTATCAATTTAAGAGAACCCAAAATTTTTGTGAGCTCAGGAAACATCCCAGTTTTTCTCAGAAATCCCCCCCCCCCCCCCCCCCCCCCCACCCACACAAAGTTATAACTTTGTGATCTCAGGATCTATCAAAGTTTTACTTGTAAATTTGCAAATTTTCTCCTCAAATTTATGATATTGGCTCCATTGGCAACATAATATAAAAACTGCTGGCCACTGTAGTTTGTCACAATTATTGTCCAAAATCTGTCAATGATTACAAACTGACAGATGAGGTGATATTATTACTTGCGCAAAGCAGGATTGCTCACAGTTTAAACCACACCTTTTCTAAGGGTCAGCAATCTGCTGTATCATAGTTTCTAGATGGATCCAGGACACACATTACCTCTGATATACAGTAGTGTTCAGAATAATAGTAGTGCTATGTGACTAAAAAGATTAATCCAGGTTTTGAGTATATTTAAGTTTTGAGTATAAACAAGGTACCAGTAGATTCTCACAAATCCAACAAGACCAAGCATTCGTGATATGCACACTCTTAAGGCTATGAAATTGGGCTATTAGTTAAAAAAGTAGAAAAGGGGGTGTTCACAATAACAGTAGCATCTGCTGTTGATGCTACAAACTCAAAACTATTATGTTCAAACTGCTTTTTTAGCAATCCTGTGAATCACTAAACTAGTATTTAGTTGTATAACCACAGTTTTTCATGATTTCTCCACATCTGCAAGGCATTGATTTTGTTGGTTTGGAACCAAGATTTTGCCATGTTACTAGTGTACTTGGGATAATTGTGTTGTTGAAACACCCATTTCAAGGGCATGTCCTCTTCAGCATAAGGCAACATGACCTCTTCAAGTATTGTGACATATCCAAACTGATCCATGATACCTGGCATGCGATATATAGGCCCAACACCATAGTAGGAGAAACATGCCCATATCATGATGCTTGCACCACCATGCTTCACTGTCTTCACTGTGAACTGTGGCTTGAATTCAGAGTTTGGGGGTCGTCTCACAAACTGTCTGCGGCCCTTGGACCCAAAAAGAACAATTTTACTCTCATCAGTCCACAAAATATTCCTCCATTTCTCTTTAGGCCAGTTGATGTGTTCTTTGGCAAATTGTAACCTCTTCTGCACATGTCTTTTATTTAACAGAGGGACTTCGCAGGGGATTCTTGCAAATAAATTAGCTTCACACAGGGGTCTTCTAACTGTCACAGCACTTACAGGTAACTCCAGACTGTCTTTGATCATCCTGGAGCTGATCAATGGGTGAGCCTTTGCCATTCTGGTTATTCTTCTATCCATTTTGATGGTTGTTTTCCGTTTTCTTCCACGCGTCTTTTTTTTAATTTTATTTTAAAGCACTGGAGATCATTGTAGATGAACAGTCTATAATTTTTTGCACCTGCGTATAAGTTTTCCCCTCTCCAATCAACTTTTTAATCAAACTACGCTGTTCTTCTGAACAATGTCTTGAATGTCCCATTTTCCTCAGGCTTTCAAAGAGAACAGCATGTTCAACAGATGCTGGCTTCATCCTTAAATAGGGGACACCTGATTCACACCTGTTTGTTCCACAAAATTGACGAACTCACTGACTGAATGCAACACTACTATTATTGTGAACACCCCTTTTCTACTTTTTTTTTTTTTACCAATAGCCCAATTTCATAGCCTTAAGAGTGTGCATATCATGAATAGGGATGGGTATTGATACGTTTTTATTGCTATCGATGCCATTATCAATTCTGCTTATCGATCTGATTCCTTATCAATTCCCTTATCGACGCCTCTTGTGAATTTTGTACTAAAAGTAGGCTTTACAGGTTTTCTATGTATTTCATTGAGTCTTAAAGTAAATAAATATGAAATTGGTCACTGTATCCTTGATCTCTGGACATAAATAAAAATAAACAAAACCGTGTTTTGCTTTGAAGTTATTAATTCCGACTGGATTCTATCGTTCTATCCTAACTCGGCAGAGAGCCGCGCAGCGTTTGGAGCTGTGTGAACAGAACGGAGGACGATTCTTGTTTCTTTGTCGCAACAAGACAGGAGTCCCAGTTACTAACTTTAATCCGCACAAAAGTGACTCACGATTTCACATATTCAGGGATGAAAGTGGTGAAAAACAAAAAAAGCTAAAACCCAAAATTACCACCCAACACCACGTGCACGAAAATGTTTGAATTCTAGAAGCTCTGAAATGCAATCTGGGGCTATTCCAGACAATAAACTGCAGTGAGTGCAGCATCCATTTAGGTGAGAAAAAAAAAACAACTTTCCTTATTCAAATTCATTCCAGTAGTATTCTGCTCTTACTAGGATGCAGCAGTTTTCTAGCTTGGCAGATATTTCTGGAGGAAATCACTGAAGAAATTAACACATTGAAAATATGGTTTGACCAAAAAAAAAAAAAAACTGTCATTAAACTTAAATAAGACAGGGATAAAATGAAGGTGTAAGAGTCACTAGGTGTTCACAGGAAACACTTATTTATTTCTGTATGTATGTATGTATGTATGTATGTTCATTGTTAGTTGGTTTTATATTTTCTGTTGTGTTTTTAATTCAGGTTCTTTTTGTCTCTTTCTCTAAAACTGGATATAATAATTACATTAGTTATTATTACTATTATTGTTGTGCTTGCTATTATTAATAATATATAAACAAAAATATATTTAAAAAATATTTCAATTTGTAATACATTTGACTCTTTTACAACAACAAACGCTTGACAGCTGCAACTGCTTAATGCTAACTTTAACATTGAAAATGCCATAGACATACTAACGTGTTAGCATCGGTCCCATTTTTAAGTTATAAAATACATCAACTGTTTCAGAAGACCATAACAGGTCGGATTGACATAAAAAATGTAAATAATACTCACAGCCATATGCTCTTTAGGGTTTTAGCGGGAGAAAGCGAAAGAAAAAAATTAATCAACGAAGCAATGATCGAAGCACTGCTTCGATCTACGAATCACTGCTTCGATTGGTTCAAGGTTCAAAGCAAAGCCGCGCTGCAGAAAAGTTGATTATAGACCCGCTGCAGGGTCTATAATCAATGTAGAGAAACACCCCCAAAAACAACGGCCACTCTGAAGGACCGATAAGGGAATCGTTAAGTAAAAAGGTTATTGATGTCGGTGGATCAAACCATTTCTTAATGATACCCGAAAGGAACCGCTTCTCGATACCCATCCCTAATCATGAATGCTTGGTCTTGTTGAATTTGTGAGAATCTACTGAATCTACTGGTACCTTGTTTCCCATGTAACAATAAGAAATATACTCAAAACCTGGATTAATTTTTTTTAGTCACATAGCACTACTATTATTCTGAACACTACTGTATATCCAAAATATGTGCATTCACCTTTGAGTTATTGATCAAAAACAGCCTGTTTTTTTTTAAACCAAATTTTCTGTGGTAATACGCAACAGCCTTAACACAAGCGGGCAGACAGCAATTCATGCTCAACTAAGTTAATCCAGTTTGTCTAATCTGCATGTTTGCCTGTGGGAGGAAACCATAGTATCTGAAGTAAACCCACACATATGGGAGAAGAAGATGCAGAAATTCCACATCCACCACAGCTTGGAATCAAACCCACAGCCTTCTTGCTGAGCCGCAACTGTATTACCTACTATTCCAATTTCCAGTAACCTTCAAAAATCAGTTTGGTTTTTCAAAAGTCCGGCCAAAACACAAACAAACAAGCTGAGCTAAATACACAAACCTTGACAGCAGAGATGATGACTTCTGGTGAATCTCTGAACTCTTCTTGATATCTTAGATTCATTGAGATAAAGCATGAAAACTGTGCGCCACCATCACCACCAGGCTGCTTTGAGCCAACACAGAGCTTCTATAAATCTCCATTATTTATCCATATTGGCATTTAAACTTTTTATTACACCCACGATACCTTTTTTCCCTCAAATTGATAGAAACACATATTGGAGACTTTACTGAGCTCCTGACGTGTACATACAGTCTACATGTGTTTCAGAAATGTTTATTGGAGTCTTCGTTCAATCGTAGAGTCTTTGTTCTGTACTGAGCATACACAAACCCAACAGTACACATACATATTCACCAGGAGACTTTCATGGCTGACAGGCTGTTCTCTTCGACAATAAGATCCAGATGTGAGCTCGGAGGGAGAGGGGATAAAAATAGACAGCGAGGTGAGGGAGACAGAAAGCGAAAGAATGAGACAGGGTCATAGAGAAAGCAAGAAGGGCAACGCTGTGCAAACAGGCATAGAAACAATGATGTCAGCGGGCAGCGGTGAAGAAATGCATGATGTCAGACGGACTGACGAGTTGAACACAAAGATGTGGAAGGACAAGAGACAACATAAACTCAGCTTATTTTATTGTCTCAACATTTCAAAACCTCATCTACCCACCCCCCAAACAGAAAATCAGCTCCCCTGATTCCAGATTCCAAGAGCATCGCGCACACACCCATCCTGCATATAAGCAGTTGCTACGAAGAACCACCAGAACACATTAGGGCCGCCGTCATCTTTGTAACACAAAAAATTCCACAGCTTCATCAACGTCGGTCTGAGCTGCAGTGTTGTACTTTGATAGAGGCGTTCGTTCCACTCTCATTTTGCACTCAGACCAACACACTAACGAAGCTCCAGAACGGCGGAGTGAGGTGAGGTCAGACTACCACCCAAAACCCACTTCCTGCCCTGCCCTGCCAATGAAGACAATTATGGTCCCTGCAAGAAGAAGGGCAGCAGACAAAACAGCTCCTTAAAAGGCTGCATCCATTTTACTTTCACCTCTGCACTCACTTTTCAAATTAAAGCCAGCACCAAATGTTTTTCAGACAAGAATGTGCCTTTCAAATCTGTATTAAGGAGGGCAGAGGACTTTTGGAGTTTATTTTTCTTCTGACTGGGGAACAGCCATCAGTGTTCCCATTCAAAAGTCGCCAATGTGAGCGAGCAGAACCAAGGTTATAAACTGGAGCAATGGTGGGTTCAAGATCGAGATCTAGTGAACAAATTAAAATTTCGGTCAACCATGGTCCACTTGAATGGACTAAGGATTCAACATGGAATAGGACTGCAGGATGGTGGCAGAACTGTGGGACTGATTTACTGAGCTTCCATACAGCAAATAATTCTGAACATTTTGCAACTTGGGTTGATGAACATTTTTACTCATTAGAAATCTCAGTACGCACTACAAGTGGATCCACATTAGTTTGCAGGTGGTATAAAACGCACATAGAAACCTTTAGAAAATCAGGCCTTTAGGCCAGAATTCCACATAGTATGTTGGCGTTGTATGTGGCTTCACGTATCCGCAATTATAAGCATAAAAAGTGTCAGTCAAATATGCATCTAGTCCACCACCAGTACAACCCTGCATTGTGTTGTACTCCAGCTAATTTGAGTGAGGGTTTTTTTTGGGGGGGGGTGGGGGGGTTACATCTACACTGGGTAAGTGCGATGTGGAGTTAGTACTGATGTTGACAGGGCATAATGTGATAAATGACAACATGATGAGTTATTCTGCTGCATTTCTGCTCCGACATCTGTCAAAAACAGACATTTTGCCTATTTTCTGCATAGCAGTACGTTCGGCTGTAACTGAAATGCACCGCTGCAGAAGCCAGTGGAACACAAAGCATTGACTTGAGTGGAGTCTATCAGCTTGGTGCACGCATCACAGACACAACAGACCACAGACGGGACGCTAGCAAAGAAACGAGGTCTGTTAGAAAAGTATCCGACCTTTTTTATTTTTTGCAAAAACCTGATGGATTTGAATCACGTGTGCTTGCATGAGCCAACCTTGAACCTTCGTGCGCATGTGTGAATTTTTTCACGCCTGTCGATTGCGTCATTTGCTTGCCAGCAGCCTTTATGTGAGGATGGGTGTAGTCTCTCGTCGGATTTTCATTTCAAGGAAAATGGTGGAACGACTGGAGCAGCATGACTGCATCAAATTTTGCCAGAAACTGGGCGACAGCCAGGTGGAAACCATTCGGAAGATTCAGACGGCTTTCGGTGGCTTTTCAGTCGTGTGACTATCCGAGACATTGTGGAAGAGGTGGGCATGTCACAGCATGTCCTGTGAGGCTTCAACACGAAGGTGCTTTTGCTCTGCCATTATCAGCTAATTTCACCGCCACTCTTTTCATGGCCAAATCTTGTCACAGTGGAATGTGCCGAAAAAGTGCTGATGTCCACCTCTTCCGAAATTTCTCGGCTAGTCACACGACGGTCCCGCATCACTACAGCGTTCACTTTGGAAATGATCTGGTCATTTCAGCATGTTGATGGCCGCCCGGAGCGTGGCTCGCTCTCCACCGTTGTGCGGACGTCTTTAAACCGGTTGTACCGCTCCTTAATCTGTGTGATGCCCATAGCATCGTTACCGAAAGCCGTCTGAATCTTCCGAATGGTTTCCACCGGGCTGTCGCCCAGTTTCTGGCAAAATTTGATGCAGTCGCGCTGCTCCATTCGTTCCGCCATTTTCCTTGAAATGAAAATCCGACAAGAGACTACACCCGTCTTCACACAAAGGCTGCTTGCAAGCAACTGACGCAACTGACAGGCGTGAAAAAATTCACACATGCGCACGAAGGTTCAAGGTTGGCTCATGCAAGCACACGTGATTCAAATCCATCAGGTTTTTGCAAAAAATAAAAAGGTCGGATACTTTTCTAACAGACCTCGTATGTGGAAATCCAGCTTAAGCGTTCCTGTTCTTTCCGCAGTATAACAGCCCCTCAACGTGATTATCTTTTTTCTGTGTTGATTTTGGAGTGATGACTTTCTAATTGTGGCTGATGCAAGCTGAAGAACGTGTGGGGAAAAAAACCTGAGGGTTTTGAGCTATGACCTATAGCAAGATAACAAAATAAAGACAAGGAGGCTCTGTTATGTCACCAGAAATTAGAGACAACTTTTCTACACTTATGTCAAGAGAAATGGAAACACTTCCCATCCCAACCTTTCACAATAAAGGCCCTTGACAAACGCTGCAGCTACAATATTACTACTAGAAATAATAACAAGCCAGTGCTCAGGTGAGGTCCCCCACCTATTATGCTGATATGTACACGTGATGTGTATATGCAGGTGTTAACAGATAATTGTGGGCTTTGAAAACATGAGTTTCTATAGAATATGCGAGGCAGAGGCAATTTCAGTGAAGAGTACAAAGTGTGTTTGCACTGTTAGGTTTATTACTTTAGACCAAAATGTGTGCATAAAAGCAAAAGCAACCATTTCTAGGGACAGACGGTGCCTTTTTCACTAATTGCCATGTTTGACCTTGACGTCCAAGGTCAAACGCAGTCAGGTCAAGGGAGTCAGGATGCATGATTTCCTATAGGTGTTCAATACAAATGTAAGTTGTATAACCCCTGGCAAAAATTATGGAATCACCGGCCTCGGAGGATGTTCATTCAGCTGTTTAATTTTGTAGAAAAAAAGCAGATCACAGACATGACACAAAACTAAAGTCATTTCAAATGGCAACTTTCTGGCTTTAAGAAACACTGTAAGAAATCAGGAAAAAAAATTGTGGCAGTCAGTAATGGTTACTTTTTTAGACCAAGCAGAGGGAAAAAAATATGGACTCACTCAATTCTGAGGAAAAAAATTATGGAATCATGAAAAACAAAAGAACGCTCCAACACATCACTAGTATTTTGTTGCAGCACCTCTGGCTTTTATAACAGCTTGCAGTCTCTGAGGCATGGACTTAATGAGTGACAAACAGTACTCTTCATCAATCTGGCTCCAACCTTCTCTGATTGCTGTTGCCAGACCAGCTTTGCAGGTTGGAACCTTGTCATGGACCATTTTCTTCAACTTCCACCAAAGATTTTCAATTGGATTAAGATCCGGACTATTTACAGGCCATGACATTGACCCTATGTATCTTTTTGCAAGGAATGTTTTCACAGTTTTTGCTCTATGGCAAGATGCATTATCATCTTGAAAAATGATTTCATCATCCCCAAACATCCGTTCAATTGATGGAATAAGAAAAGTGTCCAAAATATCAACGTAAACTTGTGCATTTATTGATGATGTAATGACAGCCATCTCCCCAATGCCTTTACCTGACATGCAGCCCCATATCATCAATGACTGTGGAAATTTACATGTTCTCTTCAGGCAGTCATCTTTATAAATCTCATTGGAAGGGCACCAAACAAAAGTTCCAGCATCATCACCTTGCCCAATGCAGATTCGAGATTCATCACTGAATATGACATTCATCCAGTCATCCACAGTCCACGATTGCTTTTCCTTAGCCCATTGTAACCTTGTTTTTTTCTGTTTAGGTGTTAATGATGGCTTTCGTTTAGCTTTTCTGTATGTAAATCCCATTTCCTTTAGGCGGTTTCTTACAGTTCGGTCACAGATGTTGACTCCAGTTTCCTCCCATTCGTTCATTTGTTTTGTTGTGCATTTTCGATTTTTGAGACATATTGCTTTAAGGTTTCTGTCTTGATGCTTTGATGTCTTCCTTGGTCTACTAGTATGTTTGCCTTTAACAACTTTCCCATGTTGTTTGTATTTGGTCCAGAGTTTAGACACAGCTGACTGTGAACAACCAACATCTTTTGCAACATTGCGTGATGATTTACCCTCTTTTAAGAGTTTGATAATCCTCTCCTTTGTTTCAATTGACATCTCTCGTGTTGGAGCCATGATTCATGTCAGTCCACTTGGTGCAACAACTCTCCAAGGTGTGATCACTCCTTTTTAGATGCACACTAACGAGCAGATCTGATTTGATGCAGGTGTTAGTTTTGGGGATAAAAATTTACAGGGTGATTCCATAAGAATTGACTGAGTCCATATTTTTTTTCCCCTCTGCTTGGTCTAAAAAAGTAACCGTTGCTGACTACCACAATTTTCTTTCTTGATTTCTTATAGTGTTTCTTAAAGCCAGAAAGTTGCCATTTGAAATGACTTTAGTTTTGTGTCATGTCTGTGATCTGCTTTTTTTCTACAAAATTAAACAACTGAATGAACATCCTCCAAGGGCGGTGATTCCATAATTATTGCCAGGGGTTGTAGAAGTAATATTTGGAGAGATAAAGTGACAATCTGGGGTCAGGCGGTACGAGTTTTTGTCGGCCATCATCTTGGATGACCTTGAAAATCGGAGTCAAGGTCATATGCCTGGACATCACATTTGTGTCTGTGTGCAATAATAGTATGGGTGTGTACTATGTATGCAAGGGGTAAGCAGGAAATCTAAGAGCCCTAGAGCAAGAGCATTCTAGAGCAAGGTGCATCTCAAAATAAAATATAAACTTTTACTAATGAACCCGGACTGTGAGGGCACTCTTCAAAATGGCACTATTATTATTATTACAATTGGTAAATGGACTGCATTTCTTCTTCTTCTTTGTCTTTCGGCTGTTCCCGTTAGGGGTTGCGACAAAAGATCAATCGTTTCCATCTCACCCTGTCCTCTGTATCTTCCTCTGTCACACCAACCACCTGCATGTCCTCCCTCAGCACATCCATAAACCTCCTCTTTGGCCTCCCTCTTCTCCTCGTGCCTGGTGGCTCCATCCTCAGCATCCTTCTCCCTAAATACCCTGAGTCCCTCCTCTGCACATGTCCAAACCATCTCAATCTCGCCTCTCTGACTTTGTCTCCAAACCGTCCCACCTGAGTTGTCCCTCTGATATGTTCATTCCTAATCTTGTCCATTCTTGTCACTCCCAAAGAGAATCTCAACATCTTCAGCTCTGCCACCTCCAGTTCTGCCTCCTGTCTTTTTGTTAGTGCCACCGTCTCTAAACCGTACAACATAGCTGGTCTCACTACTGTCTTGTAAACTTTCCCCTTCACTCTTGCGGATGTTCTTCTGTCACAAATCATTATATAGCGCTTTTCCATCTGCATCATACACTCAAAGCGCTTTACAACGATGCCTCACATTCACACAAATACACTCACGCACCAATGTCAGGGTGCTGCCATACAAGGCGCACCCAGTCAGGCTGGGATTTGAACCGAGGATCCTCTGGTCTCAAGCCCAACACTTAAACACTAGACCATCACCTCCCATGACATATATGATGACAAGTATCAACATTGAAGAATATGGGTAAAAAAAAAAGAAAACAAAGAATTGTGCTAACATTTTTGTCATGTCAACCAGCACTACTGCAATATGTGATCTATTCCTAATCTGCATCTGTGTCAGACCTAGGTCTCCAAGTTCCAACAACCATTTATTTTAGATTATTCATCTGTAAACCATATATTTCTGATTAACTGAAGAATAGGTCCACCCTCTAATCAGACCCACTCATTTTTGTTATATTGTAGAAGTAGGGCACTCAATCCTAGTATTTTGTGTCCCTCTGAGGGGAGAAAAAAGAAATCCATCCACCATTTGATGAGACGGGAGACAAAGCACACAGAGACCTAATCTGAAATTTTTGAGGAAACTCCATGTTCCAATGATGGTAAATGAAAAACTGTGAGAACCTAAAATAATTTCTTTCCTCCTTTCACAATAACATTTCAAGATCACACAATTGAAATGCCAAATGCTGAATAAAATGTTGAAGGAGGGAAAAACGTTGAGGCCTGCTTGGAAATAAGAAGCCCTTTGAAGAGAAGAAGGACTACACTGTTTCAGGAAGGACGGACCTGATTACCAACAATCCCTTGGCTGTCACTGGATGATGGCCTCTTTGTGTGAGCCCTTCAAATATACTTTAGGACACACACACACACACACGCACACACGCATACACCTCCAATCTACAGATAAATGGCTGTCATTATCATTATCCCTCATTGCCATGGTAACCACAGCTGCTGTTAACTAGCAAAATATAAGTAACACAGCCAAGGGACCGCTAGTCAGCGTATACACACAAGTTCACAACTCTAAAGGCCAAACGCTGTCAAGATACACACATGGAAAAGGTTTGGTACTGTTTTTTTGGGACATTTTATGTTCCAACTAAGATCAGTTACAAAAGAAACAGTGGAAATGTTTTGATACTCCAAGTTTTTGATAAACTATTTGAAATTAACCGTACTGCCAAAACCATAATTTAAGCCTAAATCTGACAGAGACGACAGACAGAACTACAACTTCATCCCTGCCCACTGTGTCTCTGAAGCCCCTTACAGAAAAACATTTTTATGCAATAACGTTCCTTACTTCCATTTCCCACTTCAATGTGAAAAACTACTCCATTCCTGAAGATGTACCAAATGAGTATGTATACACTCCTCTGGCACATGTGGGAGACCACTGTTGGGTGCATCCTCCTGGAGGTTTCTGGTAGCTGCCGTTGGGGTTACTGAGGCTAGGTGGGACTATTCCTGCATTCCTGGTTGGTCCTCCCTCTGGCACCTTTGGCATACAATCCATGTATGTCTTTGCATTCACACACAATAACTGGGTAATCTTTGAGTTGTAGGTGTGGAAGGTCTACCACCTATGACCTGCTCTGCGTGACTATTTTCCACTAACATGGTCAAAATACCCAACATAATTATACTCAACACCCTCTGCATTACTACCTATGGCTAGACAGGTGGGTACACCCAAAGGCTGACCAAGGGCGCTTGGGTGTATGTGAGTGGGTCTCAGTTATCTCTTGGTACTCTTGGGCAGCGTCTCACAGAGTCAGTGTAGGCTCATGAGGGGCTGTCGTTTCGATATTCCTGCTGTTGCTCAGTGGCCTCGGGGGAAGGGAGCGGAGGCTGTTCCATGCCCCTTCTGGGTGGTATGAGCTGCCCTTCAGAGTGCTGAATGTGATGCTGATCTGGAGTCTGCAGGTTGGGGGTGCCAGGTGTGGCTCAGGTGTGGGGACCTCGGCCCCAGGGGTGTGCCGGTGCTCAAGAGTGTCGACAGATCTTTGCCCAGTGAGTGATCCCAGGTGGTACATTAGTCCATTCTCTGTAGTGTTTAGGGCCCTGTCTGTCATTAGGACTGGGGATTGTGTGCTATATCTTATGCTCACTGAGTAGGTTTAATCTCACGTGTGGTGGTTGGGTGCACCTATTTGAGGAGTGGCTGATCTGATTTCCCTGTGGTTGCTCCTTCCCTCGTGGTGGAATGGGGTGCTGGTCCTATTGCTGTGTGTGCCTTGGTGGGAGTGCTCTGCCTGTGGTCTATACCACTGCTGTGGTCACATCAATTATATCCATCACAGCCACACATACTGTAGATATAGAGCTTTCACACATACATAATACATATGTAAAAATTCTCACTTGTGTTGTTAAACAAATGTTTGGGAAAGGACATTTCTTTAAACACATTTGAACCTGGAATATCACACGTGTAAGTCACATCAAAAGCACATGTGTGTCCCAAGCCTCCGTGCTCATGCAGAGTACATTCATGAACACGATTACTGAATCTGCGCCTCAATTTCACTGTGTATTCTTGTTCAGGAAAGGACAAGTTTTACCAGAAAACAGTAGCATCAACACTGGTACACACCACCTTTGACTGGCTTGAAAAGGTTGATTTGCCGATTTTAAATCGATTCTCATTTTAATTCTCACAGATCGATTCATTAGGGGTGTCGGAAAAAAATCGATTCACGCCCGAATCGTGATTCTTACTTATTACGATTCTGAATCGATCCAAAATGTCCAAGAATTGATTTTTTAAAAGCATTTTTTAAACATAATCTTGCTTATGCACTGCGTGTACTGTTTGTCAGGCAATGGCCTCCGTACTACGGGGGTGGGGGGGGGGGGGTCCGGCGTGCTTCAAACACTCGTGCGCTGCAGAGTTCAGTGGCTGTAGCTTAGCATGGCGGACGAAGAGCTAATTCAGCCAGCACCGTCTTTACTGAAGGCAAATGTTTGGGCGCATTTTGGATTTTATTATTTGCTGCGTAAGAAGGAGCTTGACATGACTTATGCAGTGTGCAAAATCTGCAAAATGAAAGTCAAGTACTTTGAAAACATTTCAAATCTGCGAGCCCACATGCTACGTCATCACCCGGAGCTAAAAGAGGGGAGCAGCGGTATCTGCCGACTACTGACCAGCGCTTCGCTAAACTGCCAGCCAACTCTGAATGAGCAAAGCAGATGAGTAAATTTACATCTAAAATCACTTGATTAACCTTGTAAAGCTGCATTTTCTTAAACATAAACATTTTTTAAGTAATATAACTATTTCTCAGAGCTCTTTGAATCGAAAATCGATTCTGAATCGAATCGTCACCCCAAGAATCGGATTCATACATCCAAAGATCGATTTATATTATATATATATATATATATATACACACACATATACACACACACACACTTCTCACCAGCGTTATAACACCATGCCTGAAAAAAATTACGCTGCAGTTGGACCGTTACACAGTTTCCAAGGGTGTTAAAGGGAAAGTGATCATTTCTCTACATTGATTGTGGACATGCTAGTTCTGATTTAGAAGCAGCGTGTCCACAAATTATTCATCAACCTCTGTCAAGCCATTTTATGAGTCATGACTACCAGGCCTCTAACTGTCTGTTGTTGCAGCAAGAAAAGAGAATCGTCCGCCATTTAATTCATATAGAAGTTTTTTTTTCCATTCCTCATAACGTGCCGTTTCCATGGGACAGCGCACAAAGGTTCTCTGTTGTGGACTGTCTCTGGAGAACTTTTCTCAGCTTTTTGAATTGTGTTGCAGGCATCCATTTCAAAACAACAAAAAAAATCTACCAGTTTGAACATTAAATATCTTGTCTTTGTGGTGTACTCAATTGAATATAGGTTAAAGAGGATTTGCAAATCATTGCATTCTATTTTTATTTACATTTCACCATCCCAACTTCATTGGAATTGGGGTTGTAAAAATGGTATAAACAATCTGGTACTTTTACAGTAACATCTTCAGACAAGAACAGAAAAAAAAATTGTGTACATTGTTAATGCATTCATTAAAAAAACACTTCATCCTCTTTCATAAGCAAATACATCAATTAAACAAGCCTAAAATGTAACTGACACAGTTTAAGGGGCACAAAGGGCCTGATTTACTAAAGGTTTACATGTGTAAAAGTACATGCAAAGTCCATTGCACTCACAATTGCACCTGCATGCTACGAACAATGCACAACGAGGATTGTATGCGCAACAAAAGCACGTATTGCCCGTTTAGCACATTTGCCTTTATGAATATGTAATTCAGGATTTCACCACCCAAATGCACAAAATCCTGGGAGGAAGTATGCAAATACGGCAGCTTTGCACGCGCAACATCATTTATCAAGATCAACTTGACAGACTGATGTTCCAATAGCAGAGAGGCTACCGCTTTCCTCGTACATATGATCAAACAATGTAAAGGTCGGGCATATTTAAAGAGTTAACTTTTACTTCATGTTAGTTTCTTTAATAATAAATGTCAAATGCATAACAGGTGGATATTTCAGCGCAGCTCGTGATGATGACAGTCATTTCATGTGCCACTGTGTCACAAATAAACACACACACTCACCTCTTGGGGTCTGTGTGAGATGATGTATGCATGTCTATGCGTGCTGCATGTACATTCTGCTGTGTTTTCAAAAAGAGCGCACGCAGACAGCTGTGCATTGTGTCAGCTGAACGCAGTATGATTTTTCACCAGTTCACTTAAAAACCAGGAACGGGGGTGGTGGCCAAGCAGTTAATCGTGCTTGTTTCCAATTCGGAAAGTTTCCGGTTAGAATCCACACGTGCCCATTCTCCAATATGGAGTTGTGTCAGGAAGGACACCCGATGTAAAACGTGCCAAATGAACGTGTAGATCCACCTCAGCTCTGCTGTGGCAACCTTGAGTGAAAACAAGGGAGAAATCAATAGAGACTTTTACTTTAAAAATGTAATGGAAGACTAAGCCAGCTGAGGTGGTTCAGGCATCTGGTAAGGATGCCTTCTGGGCGCCTCCCTAGGGAAGTGTTCCAGGCATGTCCATCTGGGAGGAGACCCCGGGGAAGACCCAGGACTAGGTGGAGAGATTATATCTCCACACTGGCCTGGGAACACCTTGGGATCCCCCAGTCAGGGGTGGTTAATGTGTCTCGGAAAAGGGAAGTTTGGGGTCTCCTGCTGGAGCTGTTGCCCCCATGACCCGGTTTCAGATAAGCAGTTGAAGATGAGTGAGTGAGTTCCAACAAAAACATGTTATTCACTAAAATGTGTAGCTCAGCTAAATTTAGAAATTAAAACCATTTTTTTTTTTTAACGCTGGGCTTACAATGTAGAAATCCTGTTCTTTGAAATTGCAATTTTGATTAAAAACAATTAATCATCCTGCCCCAGATGTTACTTTTGAAAAACACAATCTGGTTCAGTACACACCACATTAATCAGTGATGTACTTGTGATAAACTGAACTTCAGTGACCTTAATTTAGTCTTGACTGTGTTTTCAAGTCCTTGAATACATCCTGTTAAACCCAAATGAAACACATGGAAATGTCCATTAAGCCTCTCTAATAATGACATAATCTTTACCTCATGCAAACAAAAGGCAATGGCAGAGAAATGTGGGGAAGTGATATGCATGACTGACTTGGGTGAACCGCGATAAGAATACCACTAATTTTATCATTTTACAAACACACACACCTTACTGCATTATGTCTCATTCACACCAACACACACGCTCACATCCAAGTTTTTTCAGTTGAGGTAAGGTCAACATATTTTCAAGCTGAGTCAGAGTTTTGCAAAAACTCATTTTGGAATAAAATGTTTTACTGAAGAACAAAAGCCAGAAAGATTGTGTGTGTGTGTGTGTGTCTGTGTTCAGTTTGTACGTGACAATGTGAAGAGTCTGAACCTCAGAGGTGCTGTATCCTTATGCAGTGTTCACAGTTGCGCTGCAGAAATGGTCCTGCAGGTGCATGTGTGGCTCCTAAACATCAAGCCGGTAAAGACCAATCAACCCTGCCACACGCATTCATATTCATAAAATTTCCAATTAGCAATTCATTTGTGGAAATATTTAACATCAAAATGCTTCACTTTGCAACAACAACAACAAAACACCCATATCATTAACAGAGCTTAGATTTCACTCATATTTCAAACAATTTCCTGAATTTAATTCTTTTTTTTTTCATGCAATTCTACTAAAAGACAAAACCATAACTTCTTTGGCAGGACATGTCAGGTTTGGGAGCATGTGTTGCTATGACACCACACCAGTAGACTAGAGTCCCTTAAGTGAGAGAGTAGCTACATCACGAGTCGGGGAAAAAAAAATGGTCACGTGAGTCGTGGTGCCATCTTGGGTCCAAAATATCGTTCGCTGTTAACCTATCTGCATGTAAATCCAGCTATTTTATTTATTTAGTTGCTGAAAATGCCGGGTGGTTGTGCATTTGTAGGCACAAATAGACACAACAAGGGCTTCAAGATGTATAGATTCCCTTCAGATCTGAACTGAATAAAAATTTGGGAAAATAAAGTCAGCTGTGTGAGATGGAAGCCAACATAATCATCAAAGCTTTGAGAGGTAAATTTATTGTTCAGTCCCATGTACAGTAAAACTCACCTAAACCTTCATTGTATAAACCAGATATTCACAAAAAAATCCCAAAGTTGTATTGCTTTCCATGTAATAAACACCATATAAAATTTTCGCTCACATTGGATAAAATGTCCCGTCCGATCACAATGTATTTCCATTAAAAACCCAGAGCAGTCTGGACATGCAAAGTAACAGAGGTACAAATTGAAGTTCAGCGCTCACACTCGCCAATTTGAGGAAAGTGGGACTGGAGTCATTTCTGTGATTAAAAACCCGACCATTAATTTTTTCAAACTGTGCTCAGACATGGACCCGCAGCCTGACATGCACCTGTTAAATCAGACACCACAAAACGCTGTGATTTTCTGGTTTCACTCCTTCGTCTGCCATCATATTATAATAGTTTTTACACTGCGCACGTTGATTACATTTTGGGACCACATACATTTGGCAGAATAGTTTGCAAATTTACAACACAAAGTCGGAAAAAGTTGAAATTGCACACCTTACCTTTTAATTGGAGTTGATGACTGTCGAAAGAAAAGCTTGTTAAGGGTCAAATTAATCCATAATAAAGCATAATCCAGCGACGGAGAACCTTAAATCTGTCACGCACATCACTGCATGACACGGAGTTACAGAGCTGCAGAAGCATAACTCAGGCTTTAAATTAATTAAATAAGTCATCATAAATTGTAAATTTATGTAAATTTGATAGCTTCATTATTTTTATATTTATTTTGATACCACCTGTTCCTGGATGTGCTGTGTTATGTGGTTGAATGATTCAAAAAAATGTTGAAAACATAAAAAGGTTCATTCAGTAGTTCAGCACAGTTGGAACCAAAATGACGCCATGTACTGAGCTGACACCACTCTCTCAATTAAGGAACTCTACAGTAAACCTCCTTGTGTCCCGAATGATAACCACCCAAGCAGACCACAGGTCCATCGGACCTCACCAAAATAACTACTACTGTATCTGCCACAACTAGATGAAAGAGAAAAAACTTTCTTTCTTTCTTGATCTTACTGTGGTTGTTCCTGTTATTTGACATCCACTTCCAGCTTAAGAACATAGCCCAAGTCAGATCCAAAACTTTGGGACAAGGATCGTTGGGCTGGGGTGAGAAGTGGGGCTGAGCTCACGCCATCTCTAGCTGCTGTGGTTCTCAACACCTATGTGCTGGTCTGCTGGATCATGCCCACAGAAGCCATGTTGCCAAAATGTCTTAGCTGACACTCTCTCACAATGCAAGTGATACTCCTCCTCCGAGTCTCCTGAAGTAACCACTCACTGGACACAAAGTCATTCCAGCAGAAACCAAGCATTCTTTAAATAGACCTGGTACCCAAGACATCCAGTTGTCACCCAAGGTTACTAGTTAGTGTCCAAATCTCACAACTGCACAGGAACCTTCATACTCCACCATTTCTGTTTAGGGACCTCTTCAGCAGGACAAAAAATATATATATATATCACATCACGCAACCACCAGGACACGAAGACAGCAGTGTGGCATCTCTGTGGTAGAAACCATAACACTGAAGGGATGTTTTTCAAAGTGAGCTACAATGATTTTGTGATAATATAATAACACACTTGCTGACATTGTTTCACGCTATATATAGTTTCTGATTTGTCTTTTGCTCAAACAACAACAACGAAACCCATCACTGGATGTTGCACATTGTGTAATAAATGTTTTTTTGTTTTATCAAAACAGTGATATGGTTATGGAGATATCCTAGAATGTGTTTTAAGGACAGTTATGATGTCATTTAATAACATCTTTGTGTCATCACTCACACCTGCAAATAATTTAGTCATAATTTGGTACTTGCTTCAGATCATCTTTCCAGCCTAATTGGTTGAGGAGATATGCTAGAAAATGTGTTTTTTTTCTGGCTATATTTCTGATGAATTTGACACTGACATTTGACCTGATTCAAAAGCTAATCATTTGGAGACACTCAAGTCATGTCAATTCAAGTCTAGGAACATGCACTGATGCCGCAAGTTGCCGCACCCACCACGGCACACAGCCATGGGTCACTTTTCTATTATAGAATTCAATGGGGTCAGAATTCGACGTGACTCCAGCACAGGGCAACAACAACTAAAACAAAAATCCAAACTGCTGGTTCAAACAGAAGCTGACTGGTTAAACAGCAACACTATGAGGAAAAATCAGCAGCACGTCTGACAGAGATTTTCAAGTCGGAAACCATTCCTGCACCAATCTGTGCTGATGTGCTCACGTGCACATGTGAAACACTCGCACCACTTGCCTGTGGAATTGCTTTCGTCTTTGCTGTTCCAGATTCGGTTTTCCAAACCTCCTCTTCTCCCTGCACCTGAATCCGAGATCCCAACAGCCATTCTGGCGCAGCACTCCGAGATTTCCACTTTCTCCCTTTCCCATTTTGACAAGAGTTTCTCAACGGGCAGGACAAGCATGAGTCAAACCGACGAACTGATGCCATAAGATGGAATTAGAATGGAAGAGAAGAATGGAGAGGGAGAGAAAGGAAGAATATATCTACAATCATAGAGTAGTCACGTGTCACTGAATGGCAGAAGACCAGGAAGAGAATCAGATTTAAAAGACGATCAACCCAGAGTTACAATTCAGGTCTCGACCCTCCAAACTGACCAAACCAAGTGTGTGTCCAACCAGCCACGCTGGAAACTGTGAGATGGCAACAACAGCACAACAAAGACATTGTTTGAAGGATGTGGGAAGACACAAACGGCATGCTGACGACAATTCACACGCCTGCATTATAATTTAAACACAAAACTTTCCACTTTGTGCTTTTGTGTATGTTTCAATGTCACATCTGAATGCCTGAAAATAATTAAGTTCCAATTATATACGTAATATAAAAAAAGGCTAAAAACATGGACAATTGAAAAGCTGGGCAGCCAACAACTTTTTTTTTTGTTTTTTTAATCTTTCACTGATTAAAAATGGCTCAAAACCAACACCCCAATGTGGCTTTAATTTGGTTGAATGAAAGATAATCTGGTTTCAATAAATTAAAAAGAGTTTCACACCAAATATATGAAAGCGCTGTTAAACCTCTAAATGGTTTTCAAAGTAGATACTACACATTTTAAACTTAAGTTACAATAAATTGGCTAAATTTGAAATCACCTACTTAATTTAAAAAAAAATAAAAAGTTTGGATTGTCTTAATAATAATCAACAAGGAGATGTGACCTTGTTGACCACCAAAACAAGGCTCTGCTAATGAAAGAAATGGACATACAAGCACATTTCAAGTTCCATATAACATCAACCACCTGTGCGCCTTCTTATCAGCATGCAAATTATGATAACGTTATTCCTTCAAAATCCCAGAAATGTAGAGCAGGTAGCAGGTCTCCACAGGTGGCACACAGGTCTGTGCTGTATGACAAAACAAGTTCTTTTTTGGAATGATTTGATTCATCAAAGTTAAGCAACATCGAATCAGTTTATCCTCATAATATGCCCTTTAAATTTGGTGAGTTACATGATGATACCAGCATTTACTGTTTTGGAATCACTATGTTAAACAGGTATATATATATATATATATATATACTCAACAAAAATATAAACGCAACACTTTTGGTTTTGCTCCCATTTTGTATGAGATGAACTCAAAGATCTAAAACTTTTTCCACATACACAATATCACCATTTCCCTCAAATATTGTTCACAAACCAGTCGAAATCTGTGATAGTGAGCACTTCTCCTTTGCTGAGATAATCCATCCCACCTCACAGGTGTGCCATACCAAGATGCTGATTAGACACCATGATTAGTGCACAGGTGTGCCTTAGACTGCCCACAATAAAAGGCCACTCTGAAAGGTGCAGTTTTGTTTATTGGGGGGGGATACCAGTCAGTATCTGGTGTGACCACCATTTGCCTCATGCAGTTGCAACACATCTCCTTCGCATCATCCGTGAAGAGAACACCTCACCAACGTGCCAAACGGCAGCGAATGTGAGCATTTGCCCACTCAAATCGGTTACGACGACGAACTGGAGTCAGGTCGAGACCCCGATGAGGACGGCGAGCATGCAGATGAGCTTCCCTGAGACGGTTTCTGACAGTTTGTGCAGAAATTCTTTGGTTATGCAAACCGATTGTTCCAGCAACTGTCCGAGTGGCTGGTCTCAGACGATCTTGGAGGTGAACATGCTGGATGTGGAGGTCCTGGGCTGGTGTGGTTACACGTGGTCTGCGGTTG
This sequence comes from Thalassophryne amazonica, assembly GCF_902500255.1. Taxonomy (NCBI): domain Eukaryota; kingdom Metazoa; phylum Chordata; class Actinopteri; order Batrachoidiformes; family Batrachoididae; genus Thalassophryne; species Thalassophryne amazonica. Next base: position 37,800,020 of record NC_047106.1, read on the forward strand.
TGAGGCTGGTTGGATGTAGTGCCAAATTCTCTGAAACGCCTTTGGAGACGGCTTATGGTAGAGAAATGAACATTCAATACACGAGCAACAGCTCTGGTTGACATTCCTGCTGTCAGCATGCCAATTGCATGCTCCCTCAAATCTTGTGACATCTGTGGCATTGTGCTGTGTGATAAAACTGCATCTTTCAGAGTGGCCTTTTATTGTGGACAGTCTAAGGCACACCTGTGCACTAATCATGGTGTCTAATCAGCATCTTGATATGGCACACCTGTGAGGTGGGATGGATTATCTCAGCAAAGGAGAAGTGCTCACTATCACAGATTTAGACTGGTTTGTGAACAATATTTGAGAGAAATGGTGATATTGTGTATGTGGAAAAAGTTTTAGATCTTTGAGTTCATCTCATACAAAATGGGAGCAAAACCAAAAGTGTTGCGTTTATATTTTTGTTGAGTGTATATGAAGAAGGGTCTTTATTGTCATTTTACATACATGAATACACCCAACGTAATTTGTCCTCTGCCTTTAATCCATTTTAATTACCGTTAGTCACAATCCAACCACTAGGAGCAGTTGGCAACCACAGACCTGCACCCAGGGAACCAGTCAGAAGCAGAGAATGCAGCAGGGCCTAAATAAGCATGTCTTTGATAGTGGGAAGAAACCAGAGTGCCCGGAGGAAATCCACGCAGACACGGGGAGAACGGGTAAACTCCATACAGAAAGGACCAAGTGGGAAGCAATCCCAGGACCTTCTTGCTGTGAGGTAACAGTGCTATGCATTTTGCACAACATTCAACATATTTTGGTGGGAATTTTTTAATGCAATACTAATTGAACAATAATGTGCTTCAATGCAAGTCATGCCAGCCAACAGTACAGCACTATAAGAAGCTGCACAAAAACAATAGAGACAAGTTGGTTCAATCATCCATGTCATTCAAGTACATTCCTCCCATGTGGCATCCATGTGGCCACGTGGACTGTAAACGTACAAGTATCCCAAATAAACTACAGGGGAGACCTTTTTTTGTGAATGAAAGCCTTTGGTGCAGAAGCTGCATGCCTGCAATCTACCACGCATCACATCACACTGACAACACTACAGCAACAAGGTATGAAAACGTTCTTTCAACTTCTCTCTCTTTGCTCAGGAGTCGCTACATCAGATCACTGTAAAATGTGCCAAATTAACATGCAAATCAACATGGAGCAATACGATAAAACTGCTGCTATTTAATGCAGACTTTTCTGCAGAAAATATGCCTACGTAAAAAAAAAAAACCCTGAAATAGCAGCACTTTGGTAGAAAGTGCTGCTTCAGAGGAGGCTTTCCTTACATAAGCAAAGTGCTCTGTAATTACACTGGGTGGATCCACATGGTACAGGATCAGGGAGAGAAACAGAGCTGCCAGGACAGACCAATGAAGATAACATCAGTGCTGCAGCTAACAATTATTTTCATCACTGTTTAGTCTGTGCAAATTTATTGTTTAATCTGTTAAATGTCAGAAACTAGTGAAAAAATAATTACAGCTTCCAAGAGCTCAAGGAAATTGCTCAAAATGTGATCATGTATCAACCCTACTCGAATATCACTTTTTGTTATGTTTGTTATATCATTTTTATTTATTTGATTGTTTATTCATTCATTCATACATTGTTTTTTATCGCTTTCTGAAATACAGGGGTGGCCCTAGGCCATTGAGTGGGAGTGGTCTTTTAATAATCTAAGGTCAAAATAAAACATTTAGAGTTTATTCCTGTTATGTATGTCGCACAACCCTAACACAAGTTGTATCACACATGAATTATGTTTATAACAAGAGAATTTCTGTGAGCACAGTCAGAACTGTGGGACTTTGACAGTGTTTAACATGAAACCTTAGACATGATTAAAAGGCAGATAAAACAGTCTTTACACAATAAAACCCCTTTAATAAATGTCCTATTTGGCAAAGACTGGAGTATTTTCATTTTCAGATTTACTCAAAGAAAGATAAAAACCTGAATAAAAACTCTATTAATCGTGCAGGTTCATGCAGATTTTTCCCCCTGCAGTTTTATAAGTTTAACAAATATACGACATGTCAATTCAAACACAACTGCCCGGAATTTTCCCGAATACATCCAGCATCCACGTCTCACATATAGAGGAAAAAAGCTGCTTTTTCATTGACCTGGTGCATAAAAGTTCCCAATGTGAAAGAGTTTGTTCTCATTATATTCTATTCATTTTGGTGTGTTAGATAATGTTGGGAAACTGGCTCCAAAATTTTCATTCCATCGGACACAATCAATTCATCTTATCAATGTCAATATGTTGTTCTGACACTTCTGTGTTACAAAAACATAAGTGTCATGATGTCACATCTGGCATCATGACCTCAAAATCTGCATCTAGCAACAACAGGATAATGACTGATAAAGTCTGGATAACGAATCAGACCAATAAGAAGAACTGGTAACTCCACTAGATAACAAGAGCAATTCGAGATTTCTAACGTCCATCAAGGATTAACGAGGACTCAAAATAACATATGTGATTCACATCATGACTCAGGCTTTACCTGGATCTGGCTTCCACAAGACAATGCAATAATTGCATACTGATCCAGAATGGTCCAACTAATCAAGATGTTGCAATGTGATATTTAATTCACAAGCTGAAACAAAACAGTGTCTTCCTGATCATGGTTTTACACTGTGATGGCGTATCCACGAAGTAGTTTTGACATAATCCTTCAAATTCTACACAGTGAAATCCTGATCCAGAATCCGCATCTGGATCCAGATCACCTCCAAAATTTAATGGAGTCTTCCAAGGCCTAACACCAGCGTGTTGTAAAAATTTGGTGAAAATCCGTTATGCCGTTTTGATGTAATCCTCAAAATCTGACAAAGTGAAGCGTACAAACTGAAATCCTGATCCAGAATCTGAATCCGGATCATCTCCAAAATTTAATGGAGTCTTCAATGTTCTAATATCTATCTGTAGTGAACATTTTGCCAAAATCTGTGCGGTAGTTTTGACGTAATCCTGCTAACAGACAGACAAATAAATAAATGCTGATGATTTTATTACGTCCTTGGCGGACATAATTACGGCATTTATTGTTTTTGAATTATACGTAACTCTCTTATTCATTCATCTACACTTTGATATCCATGCCCAATGCTAGGCCTGGGCGATATGATTTTATTGATCGAGTTTTTTGCTGCGGACGAAAAAAAAAAAATCAAGTTTTTTCTCCTCTTTTTGCGGCACACCTTTCTGTCCCCAGGACCTTCTGTAGCGCACCTTTCCCAGTCCCGTTTCCTTCACACATTAACAAACATGGCTATCCGCTAGTGAAGAGCGAGTTTCTTTTGTGGTTTGGGATTGCTGCAACAGATGTGGAACAAGTGACTGCACACTGCAAAGTTTGTCTAAAGCCCATTGCAACAAAACACAGCCACACAACAAACTTATTCCAGCATCTAAAACAGAGGCATCCAGCTGCGTGGGAGAAATGCCACACTTTACGAGGGGAACAAGAGCGCAAAGTCCCGCCAAAAAGCAGCTTACTCTGACAGAATCATTTACCAAAGTAGGGATGGGTATCGAGAAGCAGTTCCTTTTGGGTATCGTTAAGAAATGATTCGATCTACAGACATAAATAACCTTTTTACTTAACGATTCCCTTATCGGTCCTTCAGAGTGGCCATTGTTTCTGGGGATGTTTGTCAGGAAAATAATAATTTCTCTACATTGATTACAGACCCTGCAGCGGGTCTGTAATCAACTTTTCTGCAGCGCGGCTTTGCTTTGAACCTTGAACCAAATCGAAGCAGTAATTTGCAGATCGAAGCAGTGCTTCGATCATTGCTTCGTTGATTCATTTTTTTCTTTCGCTTTCTCCCGCTAAAACCCTAAACAGCATATGGCTGTGAGTATTATTTACCTTTTTTATGTTAAACTGACCTGTTATGGTCTTCTGAAACAGTTAATAGATGTATTGTATAACTTAAAAATGGGACCGATGCTAACACGTTAGCATGTCTATGGCATTTTTAATGTTAAAGTTAGCATTAAGCAGTTGCCGCTGTCAAGCGTTTGTTGTCGTAAAAGAGTAAAATGTATTACAAATTGTCCACAACAATAATAGTAATAATAATAACTAATCTAATGATTATATACAATTTTAGAGAAAGAGACAAAAAGAACCTGAATAAAAACACAACAGAAAATATAAAACCAACTAACAATGAACATACATAAATAAATAAATACATACATACAGAAATAAATAAGTGTTTCCTGTGAACACCTAGAGACTCTTACACCTCCATTTCATCCCTGTCTTATTTAAGTTTAATAACAGTTTGTTTCAGTCAAACCATATTTTCAGTGTTAATTTCTTCAGTGATTTCCTCCAGAACTATCTGCCAAGCTAGAAAACCGCTGCATCCTAGTAAGAGCAGAATACTACTGGAATGAATCTGAATAAGGTAAATTGTTTTGTTGTTTTTTTTTCTCACCAAAATGGATGCTGCACTCACTGCAGTTTATTGTCTGGAATAGTCCCAGATTGCATTTCAGAACTTCTAAAATTCAAACATTTTCATGCAGGTGGTGTTGGGGAGTAATTTTGGGTTTCAGCTTTTTTGTTTTTCACCACTTTCATCCTTGAATATGTGAAATCGTGAGTCACTTTTGTGTGGATTAAAGTTACTAACTGGGACTCCTGTCTTGTTGCGAGAAAGAAACGAGAATCGTCCTCCGTTCTGTTCATGCAGCTCCAAACGCTGTGCGGCTCTCTGCCGAGTCAAGTTAGAACGATAGAATCCAGTCGGAATTAATAACTTCAAAGCGAAACACCGCTTTGTTTATTTTTATTTATGTCCAGAGATCAAGGACACAGTGACCAGTTTCATATTTATTTACTTTAAGACTCAATGAAATACAAAGAAAACCTGTAAAGCCTACTTTTAGTACAAAATTCACAAGAGGTATCGATAAAGGAATCAATAAGGAATCGGATCGATAAGTAGAATCGATAATGGCATGGATAGATAAAATCTTATCAATACCCATCCCTATAGCCTAGTGTATTTTTTTTAAATGAAAAGAAAAAACAGTTGGAGATTCAATTCCAGGAGGTAAGTAGGAGTTACTTTTCTTTTTGATAGTTTGATAGAAGTTTTTGATAAAATAAAAGCAAAACTTGTTTTGAGTTATCTCTATCATTTGTACTCAATGCTTCCTTTAAAAAAGTGGGGGGGAGATCGAAAAAATCGAAAGTCAAATTTTTCTGAAAAAATTGGGAGATTTTATTTTTAGACTGAATCGGCCAGGCCTACCCGATGCCATTATCAGCGCAGAGAATACTGCTATGCTATCTGACAGGGGTATTCAACAGGGCACCGTACTACTACTACAATCCCCCATGATAAAAAATGTACAAAAATGGTCTGAAATTGCTTCATTCGGCTTTCCTCCTAACAGGCTGGCTTATAAAATGCAAACCTGACAACCCAGTCTAAAAACGAAAGAAAGGAGCTGCACCCTTGGCCAAAACCCACACCAAACGCCACTTCAGCTTCAAATGTTTTCCCCCAATGGAGCATTATCAAACAAGTTTCAAGCCATAGTCACGACGAATACTCAGATTAAAAAAGGTCGAAAACAATTGAAGCCGTTAAGCCTAAGAATACCTGGAAGTTACCATGTACTATCAACAATCGGGATGACATTTTTCAACAGTTCAAAAATTGGATTGGATTTTTGTTACTACCACAGCAGCTTTCATCGACCCTACTGATATCTGCAGTGCAGCCTTTTGATCGGCTGACTCATCCCACCTCTTTACTTCCATCTGCCAAGTCATGGAGACATAAAACGACAACAAAACCCATCCAGAGACTTTCATCTCCCTTTCTGTTTACCTCGCTCAACATGCTTCACATGGGGAATCTGACTGAACCTGCGTTGACCTTTACCACCCACACACTATCTGACATGTTCTAAATGTGTCCTTTCACTGTGCTTTTATGTTTGCTTTTGAAAGGTTTCAAAGGCTGTCAAAAGTTACAATTCGATTGGCTGCAATGCGTCACTGAGCTTCTGATTTTATTCCATTTGTAATGAAACCAGAGGCTCCTGTCGCTCTTTCAGAATTTTCTGAAAAGAAAAAAAAATTGAGGTGTGCACATCTAGTAGTCTCACAGATACATCCAAATGTTTAGGTCAGTATCTGTAACCATCTTCAAAATATAGCACATTAAAATGTTTTTGTTAATATATTTAATTTTTTGACAAATTAATTTTTGTGTACATTCAAACTTTTATATTTTCACCACATTTGCCTGTAGAAATTTGAATTTTTTTGCCTAGAGCTAAGCTTTACCATAGAACACCCTACATAGTACAATCTCAGCAGTTACTGCTTCAACACTACGTGCTCCAACACTATGTGTTAATCAGGTCTCTGTGTTGTTCTAACCTTTCTGTTTACAGACACCTTTCTACGGGTTGATACCCTGGTGGAATTCTTGTAAAAAACATTTCTCAGATCAGTAATTGACAATGGTGACACAATTCATATTTTTGAAATTTCTGCCATGTATTATACAGTTCACAACAATAAGGCAAAATCTTGGTGTGATCCATGATGACACTGAAAGTTACCATTGCATTTTGTGAAACAGCCTGAAAATTGTGACAGGCGACGGCACCTATCGAAACCCCTAAGAAAGACAGGATAGCAATCGTTTTACTTTCAGCAAGCATCCAATAGTGTGTCAGATATTTTTTTTGACCCGTGGTTCCAAACAATGTCAAAGGTAGTCGCACATCATGGCACTGCCCATTACATTTATGGCACCCTGCATATTTGCCTACATTGTCCCCCTACATGGTCTGGGTGCTGGGTAGATTTGTGGAAAGATTTATTGACCTTGACTTCACGGACGATGCTATGATCTGTCCAAAAATCAATGGATGTCCTTATTGTGGCACTTGAGAAGCTGTGTGAGATGTTTGAGTGTTTAGGTTTGCAATTATCCACACTCGCTAAGGTCCAGGTTTTCAGTGACTTCCTGGACCAGACCATCAGAGTTGTATGTGGTGAAAGTGCTCAACTTGTAGAGAGATTCACTTACACTGATGGCTCTAGGTCCATGCTCTTTGAGATCAAGAGACGTCTCAAACAGTAAGCCAATATCCCTGAGCAGAAATGTCTGGCAATGGCATTATCACTGCAGGAGAACAAACGTCAAAATCAACAGAGCCTTGGTGCTACCTGTCTTACTGTATGGTTATGAGACTTGGAAGGTAACCAGTGACCTAAGACGACAAACAGATGTCTTTCGTACTAGGTCTCACGGGATCTTTGGGTACCACTGGAATGACTTTTGTGTCAAATGTTACGTATGGAGACTGAGCCACGGGAGGTTGGGATGGACTGGTTGTATGCCTGAGTGGGTGCCATCTAGAACCCAAGGTGGTTCCATGGTGGGGTGGAAGCAGTAACCCATGTCACCAGCCACCAGCACATCCTGCCAGACCTGACCCGACTTCCTCTACTACTGACTTTTTTTTTTTTTTTTTGGGGGGGGGGGGGGGGGGGGGGGGTGTTTGGTTTTTTGTTGTTGTTTTGTTTTTTTGCTCTGGCACCACTACATTCAGGAACTTGGACTACAGCAAAAGAAGAAACTCAAAAGATTAAAGAGAAGCAAAGGATTTGAGTCCATGCTGATGGGCTGATCAAACAAAGGCAATCATAAATCTCAAACTATAAACACTATGCTTTCAAAACTAATTCATACAGAACAGAACACAAGCCCATTTTACCACCTCTGTATATCTGACTGCTGCTGGCCTCATCAATATGATGAGCTGTAATACACGGGCAAAAAGCCAGGTCAAAATGACCGCCATCATGCAAGTATGCCTAAGAACATTTTGAGAAATGATGCAGTTAAATGTGACTACATTATGAACCTTTTTGACACCTTAGAAGGAGGGATATGGACAGCTGTTCTGTGTTTATGCCAAAGATTTATGGGAAATATGTGCTACGGTGACCTCGATACATGACACAAATGAATCCCTGTAATCTCTTTACAGGAGTTGAAGGCCGTTATCAGGGCTGTGAAATGAAAATTGTGAAATCCGAGGAAAATTTGCAGGGAGTCTGGGGGTGCAGCAACCAGGAGCCAGGGTCTAGGGCCCTGTGGGGCCACAGAATAAAATTTTTATCTAATGATACTTTTTCAGCATCTCCTGGAAGAACAAATCTTAAAATTAGTGGATATTTAAATGATCATACATTCAACCTTTTATTTGACCTGTCAATGATGATGCTGAAATAACAGAATATGACGTGGAAGTAGGACCTGGAATGATTTTCCTTTTAACTGTAAACCAAATTATGCAGTAACTCAGAACAATTAAACTACATGAAATTTATGAAGACTGAAAAGACTGTTACAGCATTTCAAAAACCACAGCTAAAGCTTGTAGAATATTTGGAAAATCATGGTAAAATATCAACAACATACCTTATCGTAAAAAATCCTGTTTGAACAGCAGAATGCTTATTTTTCAGGGAGAGAAAAATTCTTACCGTGTATTCCTGAGGGGGCACAGTTCACTTTTCCCGTTTCTTTTATCTTTCAGGTGTGTTGATGAAGCCAGCGACAATTCCACAGATTCTTGTCCTTATAAGACTTTTTCAAACAGTCTTTCTCACCATCTTCTCTCTTCTGCACAAATCTTCTTTTAAAAACTTGAAAGCTCTAAAATTTTGGGATATCCACATGCTACATTTAGCTTAAGCGCTGCACAAGAGCCACACAGCATCACCGCAGCAACCAACCAGTCCTGCTTTACGACAACTGTTGTAACAGCTACGCTTTGAGTGGCATTTTTCTTCCGCGAAACTCCGCGGATCCGAGGAAACTGATTTGTTTCTGTAACACACGGATCAGTGTCCACGGACTTATAAAACTTACACGATGTCGTAAAAAAAAGAGAACGTTTTGCGATAAGCATTTTAAAAACTCAGTGATGTTCACGATTAAAGAGTACATCACTAACACCCCACCCCCCCTCCCCATGATGAAATCCGCAGAATCCCGTGGATCCGCAGAGTTTTCATAGCCCTGCGTTATGCAAGAGGGGAATGGAAGAATGACCACATTCCTGCTGTCCACTAAAGTGAAAACTATTGAAGGGCATGCAGAGATGCACATAATTATTTGAGAGGAATCATCATCCAGCAAAATATCTTAACTAAACAACAAAGATGTTTCCAGTAACAGATTACAAAATCACTTCATTCTGTGTGTTTGGCTTCCATGGAAAAAAGACGTTTTATACCTGATATGCTCCTGCAGCATCAATCAAATTTGCCAATTTAACAGTGAATCTACACAGTTATACTACCTGCCTGTGTCCTTGGACAAGACACTTCATCTCCAATGTCATAGTCCATTAAGCTGTAAACGGTTTCCAGCACTGGCTGGGGATGTAACCTGCGATGGACAAACATCCAGGTCAGGGGGATTTGTAGACTCTTATCCACTTCACACTACAGAATCTAGGGATAAGCACAATCACCTTTATAGGCCCTGACACCCACTGGTGCAAGTTCTTATCCCCAGAAGTGGATGAGAGTCTACGACTGCTCCTGGATGACATGGGCTACTTCCCCAACCAAGAGCAGTACCCATTAATAGGAGGCTGGACTGGGATGATGCAGATGAAGTGTCTTGTTCAAGGACACAGGCAGTGTGACTATATATTGGTCACTCAGATCCTATATCACTTAGCTACCTGTTCTGCAATGTAATATGAATAATTTTATAAAATCTCATCAATCATAGTTTATAAAAGTTAAATGTAGTCATACTTCCCATTCAGACATGCCCCTACCTTCATGTGTTTCATTCATTAGGTCTTTCAGTATTCTATTTTCAGCCTTGGTTTTTTTGTTTGTTTGTCTTTGCCAGCCTGTCTTTCTTTCCAGCTCATTTCTTTTTTTGTGACAGTGTTATTTTCTCTCTACCTGGCAAGTCTTCTGTGCACCAAGACAAACATTATGACTTCACTTCACTGCAATGTTCCACAGACACATAGGCAAAAACAATAATCATTACAATTTACAGGAAAATGACGAACAAAAGAAGTAGAAGAAAAAAAAGGTACAACATATTGCTATGGTATTTCAGACTTGCCACCTGCATGACTAACACAACCTCTGGATGAGGAAAAGATGGAGATGGGGGAGGTGAGAAAAGAGAAAAGACAGGCCAAGAATAAAAGAAGGAAAGTGATTCAGAATGAAGGAAAAAAAAAAGAAGGTGAAATAAATGAGAGATTATGTGAGGCAGCAGGTACTGCATAATGGCTGACAAACACTTCATGTTCAGAAATGGAAAAACCTCCGTTTTGTTAGATGTCTGTGCGTTTAACACAAAGCACACAGACTGTGTATATAAAGAACAATACAGTTTAAAATTTACACATATACAAGGATAAACTCATTGTACACACATCAGGGCTGCACATATACATATGCACACACACACACACACACACACACACACACACACACACACACACACACACGCGCGCACCAGCCAGCAGTGCTGGATATCATCAAACACTTTCGGTAACCACAACAACTTCCCATTTCCCTAAACCCATTTCCTGCCCAGTGAGGTCATTCTGCAGCTACCGCGGATCTCTGTATGGCAAAAACAAAGGAGAAGAAGGAACTATTTAAAGAAGCAGGAACCAGTATAGTTCCTGAACAACTTTCTCGTGCCAGCACCAGTGTTCCCTGGGCGCTGCTTGAAAGAACTTCCAATTCCCAACTAATCGGATGCCAGATGGACAGCCTAGATCATTGTTCGTGAAAAAATACAATGTAAAGCCGGGTGTACTGGTGATGAGGTTAAAGTCCCTACAAGGGTAGGAGACCGCAAAAAAAAAAAAAAAAAAAAATTACACATCTTTCAGTGTTCTCCATTTTGTGTGCTTGGAATACAACACAGAATTAAGTAGCACAACAAAAAAGTCAAAATGTAAACAAAGACTTACAAAAATTAAAGATCACCACAATCAAAACAACTGACAAGCCACGCATAACAGACGAAAACAGGAAGTGCAAAGTTCATGCCTTACATGTAAACATCCAGTCATGCAAATTAATTGTTTTTTATCCACTGATATATGACTGAGTGCGGCCTTGACATCTGTTCAATTCTGTCCAAAATACTGGGCGGCACAGGCCCTCCTGCTGCAGCCTTCACCCACTTTGCCTCAATTCAAATGACGGACTGCTTCAAGTTTAGTGCACAAACAATTCTGATGTGTGCCATTATTACGTTCAACGTAATAATTGTGGATTAATTGCTGTATTTTGTCTGAGGTAATGGGAGTGTAATGACAATGACAATAAATCTCATCTCATCTCTCAAAATGGCGCCATCATGTTCCAGCCATACTAGATCCGAACTGGTTGAGTAAGTTATGACCTCAAGCTTGACCAATCAAAGTCACCCAAGTTCAAAAGAAATGTGATATATCCACAAGTGCATAGGTGTCAAACTGATTCCAGAAAAGGCCAAGAGGGTGCAGGTTTTCTTTGTAACCACCAACTCCAGCAGATGATTTCACTGATGAATGAAATCATCTGCTGGAGTTGGTGGTTACAAAGAAAACCTGCACCCTCTTGGCCTTTTCTGGAATCAGTTTGACACCTATGCACAAGTGGTTCTTTAATTATCCATCCATCCATCTTCTATACCCACTTACTCCATTTAAGGGCCAGGGGCTGGAGCCTATCCCAGCACACATAGGGTGTGAGGCAGGGTACACCCTGGACAGGACGCCAGTCTGTTACAGGGCCACATACAGACAAACAACAATATATCCATTCCACATTAGTAGTTGACCAATTAATTGTACAGTCAATCCATCACGCCAATTAGTGATATTTTTCCCCATAATCGCCATCAGGCAATAAAAATGCTCATGAGGCTGATAAAACAAAATAAATGCATGCAGATGTTTCATAATAGAATGAATCACAGGAGCTTGGCTGCATGTTTTTCCTGGCTGTGGTCTGAGAACGTTTAAATCAGACAGAGAAAACAAACGTGGTGATCAAAGAATATGATGGTCTCTGCTTAAACAAAACTGTTAATCAGACGAAACAAAATGTTTTGCGATTGTTTTAGAGCAGTTAAAACATGAAACACAAACACAGCAGTGAATGATTTCCTGCTTTCTGTTGCCCCAGTTGAGGGTGTATGCACTTGCAGAACCCGACTGATACTGATGCCGATGTTAGGGAGTAAAAATCTGTAATACTGATATAAAGAAAATAGCTTCAAAAGTGTACAGCCTTTGGGTCATTATTTTTAAGTCATTAAAAATCATTTTCTTTGGCACCACTATGATTTTATGTATTAGCCTTTAAATAGGGAATTCCTAATATGATTTTACCAATATGATCAAAATCTGCATTGTCTTGGGAAAAAAATAACTTACCCTGAAGCGGAAAATTTCAAAAGAACAGAACTGCATTCGGTAGTGAACCGTACACTCTATTTATCTCCTGGATTAACAGCTACTTGACAAAGAGAACACAGTACGTTAGGTTGGGGCAGGCAATTTCTGGAACTGTGCAAATGAGCATCGGCGCTCCCCAGGGAACGGTCCTCTCCCCTTTTCTTTTCACACTGTAATACAATACATCTGACTTCACCTACAGGACTCCAAGATGTCATATGCAGAAATATTCTGATGACACAGCTGTGGTGGCCTGTGTAAGGGGAGGGGATGAGACAGAGTACAGGGCCGTTATCAAGGAGTTCATCAACTGGAGCAGGTGCAACGGGATGGTATTGAACACCAGCAAAACAAAGGAAATGATAGTTGACCTTGGCAAGAGGAAAGCACAACACCTACCAGTCAGTATAGACAATGTGGGCATTGAGGTGGTCTCCACATACAAGTACCTCGGCGTCCACATTGACAATAGATTGGATTGGTCGGTGCAGGTAAATGCAGCGTATAAAAGGGACAAAGCAGATTGTTCTTCCTCAGAAGACTGAAATCTGTTGATGTTTGTAGCGATATGCTTTTCCTTTTTTTAACAATCTGTTGTGGTCAGCGCTCTATTGTTTGCTGTTGTGTGTTGGGGGAACAGCTTGTCTGTTAGGGACAGTAACAGACTGGACAAATTTGTCAGGAAGTGTGTGTCAGTGATGGGGAGGGAGGCAGTCTCTGTGGGTGAACTGGTGGAGTGTAGGTTGAGGTGTATTATGAATTCTGTTATTAACAACAAATCTCATCCTCTACACGACACTGTGGTTGCTCAGAAAAGCAACCGCAGTGACAGATTAATCTCCATGAGATGCAGGACTGAGAGGTATAAAAGATCATTTGTCCCAGCCGCCATGAGATTGTTTAACGCTTCTTGTTAATGTAGTTTTACTTCCATGTGTTTTTATATTTGTCTTATTTATTGGTATTTTATTGTATGGATGAATTGTGTATGTATGTATGCTCTCGGGCAGATGAATTTCCCCTTACAGGGGATGAATAGTATGAATAGTAAAAAGTATCTATCTATCTATCTATGACAGTGACAACATAGATTAAGCGCCTCTCCCCACCCCCACCCCCCGCTGACTTGCGCAAGAGATGCTGGGAAGCATATGGCGACAGCCAATCAGAGAAGAGAAAGGCAGGGTCTGTCTGCTGCAACAAAACAAAAATAAAATAAAAAACACATAAAACAATCATAACCTGCATTGCAACTTGTTAGAAAAGCTGCTGCCACAACATCAGAAAATACCAAGACATTGCACCAGCTTATTGTAAAAATCTGAAGTGGAAAAAAAAAAAAAATTTTTGGTGCTCCTCTATCTATCTCCGGCAACAATTTTGCCAATCCGTGAGCAGATGTTAACACCGCATAAGTGCATTAAATGGTAAAACTTAAACTCCTAGATTTCACAGCTTAGTATAGTTAATTTTTCCTGCTGTTAATAGCATATACAATGTTTACTGTCAAAAGAAGCACATTTGCTGCAATATTTTAGTGAGAACGTTCAAATAAAATTACTTTATAATTCCTGATGCTCCGTGTTGAGCGAATCTGCCTTGTCCGTTTAATCTAAACAATTTACTAATGTGAGAGAGAGCTATTGCATGGTGTCAAACAGAACAACGTTTACATCATCGTGATGATGGACAGTGGAGCACACAGGCATCCCCATTCCACAGATGGATTGGGATTCATCCAACCTGCCCAGGAAAAAAATAAATATATATATATACACATCAGCCATTGGCTGCCCTGCTCTCTAAATCAGCATCAGCCCTTGAAAAACCACTGGTCAATCACTATTCCATATAGTCGCTGTGACATCAAATTTGAACTCAATCCTCAGCTGACCTTCAATCATTCCTCCGGGTATTGTTCAAAATCAGATCTCAAGTTTTCAGACGTGTTCTTGTCCCATCTATAAACAAAATAAATCAAACATAATATTTGTATTCCTATGTGTTAAGGTCCATCACATAGACACAAACTGAGGAATGTCCAGTTTAATGATTGATCTGGCATCAGTACACAGACTAACTTGACAATTGGACATGGTTTACTGGGACTCTGCACTTGACATCTTGGTTGTCTTTTGAGCCAATGGGCGTTGTGATCACTGGACTCTAGCTTAGTGGTATTGTTCTGTCATTTCATCTTAGACATTTCCTTATTGTGCTACTGCCTTTTTTTTGTCAGTATGTGGTTTTTGTTCCATCAGGATGGTCAATGCAGATGGTCACCTCACCAAGTCTGATATCCCTAAAGTTTATCCACAACCCAAAGATATTCAGTTTATGTATTGTCTGAAAGGAGTAAGGAAAAGAAAATATTCACATTTAAGAAGCTGAAATCAGACAATTTGAAGTCTTAAAAAATACTCAAAACAATTAATTGATTATGAAAACAGTTGGCGAATAGTCACTGATTAATCAGTTATTTGTTGTGGCTCTATATGATATAGAGCTGTACAGACAAATTGAACAGAACAGAATTTATTTACTCTACCAAATTACAGTAAATATAAATAGTGATTATGTTTACATGGACAGCACTAATCTGAATATCGACCTTATTCGGAATAAGACCATATTTAGATCATCGTATTTATATGAGTTGTCGAAAGCATATTCCATTCATATTCCTGTTTACAGTTTGCCAAGCATATTCTGATGAATGACAGCAACATTACGTCCCCTATGCCTTGTGTTGCAAAATGCTATTAAAACCCCAACAGGAGTCATACTTAGGAGTCTTATGGATAGTTTAAACTCAGCGCTTAAAACTACACTTGACATGATTGCACAACCTATATTAAAACCATTCCTCCCCAAAACAGAGTCACCTTGGTTCAATGATTACTTGCGTGACCTCAAGCATAAGGCAAGAGGTCTAGAACAGAAATGGCGTAGTTCAAAATGAAACTCGTAACATCTACAAAAAGCACAACCTGCTTATTTGATCCCATACCAACAAAACTGTTTAAGGACCTGTGGCCCATTCTTGGGCCAACTGTGCTGGAAATGATTCATCTCTCATTAACCTTCCTAAATGTTTCAAATCTGCAGTGATAAAACCATTACTTAAGAAATCTAATCTTGACCCTAGTCTATTGAAAAACTATTGTCTGATATCAAATCTATCATTTTGCTATAAAATTCTGGAAAAGGTGGTTTCACGGCAGCTCGTGGACTATCTTACTGAGAATAATCTTTCTGAGCCACTGCAGTCTGCTTTCATTCAACAGAGACAGCTCTCACTAAAGTGGTGAATGATCTTCTGCTTGCAATGGATTCGGACACCACTATGGTTCTGGTGCTGTTAGATCTCAGTGCTGCGTTTGATACTGTGGATCTTCATATTCTACTTGATAGGCTGGAGAATCATTTTGGGTTTACAGGGAATGCCCTTGCATGGTTGACGTCATACCTGACCAGTCGTTCTCACTACAGTAACACTACCTCTAACCATAGTAACATGAAATTTGGGGTTCCACAGGAGTCCGTCTTAGGCCCACTGCTTTTCTCCATTTATATAGCACCCCTTGGGCACATATTGCAACGTTTTTGGGATTACCTTTCATCGCTATGCTGATGATACTCAGTTATACATGCCAATAACTGCTGGTAATCTCATCTGCATAAAATCCTTAAAAGATTGCCTTGCATCAGTGAAAAGCTAGCAATTTCCTTATTTTAAACTCTGACAAGACTGAAATGATGGTTCTTGGTCCAGTGAGACCTCGGCATCAATTTGACAAGCCAATGCTTAGCCGAGGCTCATGTGTCATACATCACACTGAAAGTGAGGAACCTTGGGGTAATTTTTGATCCTACGTTGTCCTTTGACCTCCACATTAGAGATATTACAAGGCCTGCTTTCTTCCACCTGCGAAATATAGCAAAGAGTCGTCCCATCCTGTCTATGGCTGATGCTGAGACCCTGATTCATGCGTTTGTCTCTTCTAGATTGGACTACTGGAAGGTTCTTTTTTCTGGTTTACTACAGTCAAGCATTAGGGGTCTCCAGTTAATTCAAAATGCGGCTGCCATACTTTTGACAGGAAGCAGAAAGTTTGAACACATTACACCCATTTTGGCATCTCTTCACTGGCTTCCTGTCCCTGCGAGATCAGATTTTAAGGTTCTGTTACTAACCTATAAAACTGTTCACGGACTGGCACCTCCCTACTTAGCTGACCTAATTAAACCCTACATACCGGCCCGGGCTCTGCGTTCTCATGGTGCAGGACTACTTTGTGTCCCTAGGATGAATAAAAAGTCTGCGGATCACAGAGCTTTCTCTTATCATGCCCCTGTTCTGTGGAATGATCTCCCTACATCAATAAAACAGTCAGATTCTGTGGAGACTTTCAAGTCCAGACTTAAGACGCACTTATTTTCCCTTTTGTATGGCTAGCATACTGGCATAGTATTGTACTTTGCTTTTTACGCTTTTGAATTCATTTTATTGGGAAACAGAGCGGGCCGCGACCTCAACTTTAACTAAAGTCTGGGTCTTTTAGTGACGCTTAGGGCTTGTGGCCGGCGATCACCTTCGTTTTTCTTCTGTTTTTCTTGTTGCTTAATGCTGACAAATTATACTGTATTTGTTGTCTTTCTGCCGCCTGATTCTGCTTTTTTTTCTCTCTCTGTTGGAGGTGCAGCTCCATCCAGAGATGGGAGTGGCATCTACTTCTGCAACCCTCCCATCCATCCGTAAAATTTCCTGTATATTTGTTTTGTAACTTGTGCCAGTAGCATGGCCCAAGCAGAGGGTCGTCCCTTTGAGTCTGGTCTGCTTGAGGTTTCTTCCTCAAATCATCAGAGGGAGTTTTTCCCTACCACTGTCTCCTGTGTGCTTGTTCTGGGGGTTGATAAGGTTAGACCTTACTTGTGTGAAGCGCCTTGAGGCAACTTTGTTGTGATTTGGCACTATATAAAATGAAAAATTGAAATTGAAATGTCACCACTGATCCGTCCCTGGTAACCAGACAAGCGCTGAACAGAGGAAATATCACAACCTTGCCAATTGTAAACAACTGAAATACTCTGATTAAGGTGTGTATGTGTCTGACCTTCAACTGTCAGACTAAGATCGGAATACTCCACATCTTATTCGGATTACGACTTACTCTGATTATGACCTTATTCGGATTAAGATGATCAGAAAATGCTGTTTACTTGGCAGCTGAAATAGAGGTGCAAAAAAAAACTACTAAAAATAAGCGGTCAGGATGTACAGTAATAAAAGTAAAGAACTGAATGTTGTGTTTGCAGCATTCAGTTCACAGCAGATTTTATTATCTCCAGCCCTGAAACAATTTGCTGACTGCCATAAAATAAACAAACTTCAAGTCTGACATTTAAGTCATCAACTAAGTAATTTATATAGAAGAAAACGAAAATTTTACATTAGCATCTCATGAAACGTGAGGGGTTACAGTGAGTGTGGCGTTTTATGATTATCGGTTGAACAACTACTATTTGACGGCATCACTTTGGGCTTTCTGAGGTCATGATGCAGTTTTTCTCCTCCAGCATGACCTTAACCTTCATTCAAATGCCTCTTGAAGACAATCTGTCAAGTGTAGTAGTTAAAAAACAAAAGCCTTCTAATGTTGAGACACTACTGAGTACATGCAGAATGGGATCACAACCCCATAGAGTCTGTTTGGGTAATGCACTCATTATAGTTGTGTTCTAATTCTGGCAATAAGACAATCAATTTCAGATAAAACAAATACCCAAAAGACAAACTGGCACAGAGTGGGCTTCAGTCCACACCCCTCCTCTCCAGATCTATTTCACCAAATGAAAAACATCCTCTGATGTTTGTTTAATGTCACCCAGACTTTAATGGCTTCTGCAGTGTAGTCCTGCTCACAAATGCACTCTGAAACTAACCACACAAACGTGGACTCAAAGCCCAACACAAAACACACAGACACATGTGGACTTTATGTAACTAGACAATTGCACAGGCCAAAGTTAACGTCAGTAACTAAGGTTCTATCAGATCTCAATAATCTGCCTCAAAATTAAGCCTGAAAATATTTTGTGTCATCTAAAAAACCATGACCAGGTACAAGTCACTGCTTTGTTTGTACATCTGCTTCATATTAAAGGAATATCATTCCTTCACTGTCTCTGCCACAAACAAAAAGAGGTTTAAGCTCTGACTATGAACCCCTCTGAAAGCAGAATTCCACAACACCCTGATTCAAAACCTGTGAAGTCCAATGTGTCCTCTTTATAACGTAACGTCTTAACTTCCTAATTAAATTGTCAGATCCCAGACATCACCCAACTAGTAAAGTCAGCTTTGTTGAACTCATACATCTATTTCAAACAACTGTAAAAAACCGGAAGAAAATAAGTTTGTGAACTCACCACTCTGGCCTTCATCCTCTGTGGGGCAGGTGTGGCTGGAGTGCCCTCAGTACCCTTCTTCTGCAGTCCACAGGTCTCCACGGGCGCTTCTGATGCCAAAACTGAACCTTCAGCTGCATCTTTGGCTCCTGGCAAAGGCCCTGGGCCCTCAGTTTCTGGAGCACTCTGTTCCAATATATACTTTTGGGTCACATCCTCCAGAGAAGGCGGTTTCCTCAGGACAGAAGGCTTTGCAGTGGGTTGAATCTCAAGGCAGTCTCCTTCCCTCAGCGGCTGAAGTTGAGGAGGTGGGGAGAGGGGAATAAAGGTGGCAGGTTCGCTGGCATGGCGGACATGTTTGGGTCTGGATTTCAGTTTAAACTGCTGTGGGGTTGGGGGCAGAGGAGTGGTTAGGTTGGCTTGGTCACTGTGATCTTCCTGCTCATCTGAACCAAGCTCAAGTGGATCCTCTTGAGGGGAAAACTGAGCCAGCCTGTTTGGACGCTTTCTGGAGATCCGACGAATCATCCTCGGAGACAGAACTCCAGCTAGTTTGACGTCAAAGTTAAATTTCTCTGCCTCTTCATCCTTCCCTTCCCTGTCCTGTTCTTTGACACTGTCATCATCTTCTTCATCATCACCATGATCATCGGTACCAAAGGTAGATTCTGAGTGGGTGCGTGGTTTCTTGCCTTTAATACTGCTGTATCCTTGGTGACATACAGCTACCTGTAAGGGCGATTGGTGTTCAGGCTTACCTTCTGCATCCCATAAGTCCTCTCTCTGCTCAATCAGAATTGGCTCACTGACGGAAGGTGGGATCTGACCAGGTTGATCTAGCTCAGTGATTGGCTCAGTACTACCACACTGACCTTTGAGGGGAGGATCATTCTGGGAAAGTAAAGCGGCATCACTACGCCGACTGGGGTCACTGAATGATTTCTTCTTAGGAGCTTTGCCATTGCTATGGTCGTCTGTCATCAGTCGGTCCATTGCACCTGGCTCGGCTACAATACTCCTAATCACCCCACTGTAGTCATGCACGCTATCCTCACGTAGACCGGCATCACTGTATACCGACAAGTCACTTGCCGCACTACCTTTGCATTCTGACAAAGTAGCCCCAGTAGAAGACTCTGGTGACCCTGCTCCTCCACCTTTGACAGTCAGAGATCCCAAAAAGTTGCTGTCAACAGAGGAGAATGTCTTATTCCCTTCTTCTGCAACAGAACAGCACCGCTGAGGCATGGGGTCACTCAGTGAGCGGTAGACTGTGGATTCTCCAGTTCCAACAGCTGGTATCGTTGAATCTGTATTACTGCCATTGCTGGAATCAGAACAAGAGTTATTACCAGAAGGAGAAAACTTGCGCCTTCGGCGGATCGCAGTGGGAGTTGTGGGAGCTTCCAATGCTACTCCTCCTGCTGTGCCTGTTGAACCTTGGTAGACAGTGTTATTTATTTCCTCATTGCCATTGTGGATGTCCTCGTCACTCTTCAATTCCATGATAATGCTGTCACATTCAGTCTTAGGAGCATTAAGAGCCAAGGAGGAAGTTAGGCAATCTGTACTCAGATGATTTGTAGAACTCACTATTTTGTCTGTGTTGTCTTCTTTCTCCAGCTCACACTTCCAGATTGTATCAGGCTGCCCCAGCACATCCCGAGCAATCAGTGACACCAAATTAATCCCTGCTGACCCTGGAAAAGACCTCTCAGAGAGGTCACACAGCCCTGTCTCGGGCTCTGTCACAATTCCCTCATCTGTTAAACTCGATTCATGGCCTGAAAGTTCATCCACAGACCGGTCGTAGAACATGCTTTCCTCTGAGTCAACCTTCAGTAAGGCTCTATCCATTTCTCTGCTCCCTCTCTTTCCCCTCTCCCTGTACTGTAAACTTTGTCCATCCCACTCGCTCCTCTCCCTCTCTCTGGTCTCCCTCTCTGCCTCATGTTTATCCCTGTCCCTTGTGTTTTTAAGCTCAGTCTTTTCATCTATCCATACCTCATCCTTAATGCTCCCTCCTGCTTTCTCCTTCTCTTCATTTGTCTTCTCGACCTGGAACCATTCATCCTCCAACTCATCCTTAGTTGTCCTTACAAATACATCATCATCGTCTTCTTTTTCTCCCCTTGCACTCATCTGACATATATCTCTAATGACCTGCCTGGCTTCCAGCACATATCTGTCCTGCAATGGAGTAGGCGTCACATCTTCATCGTCATCATCATGGTACCCATAATCTCTCGCCTTTGATCGCCTCACAAGCCTAAAATCACCATCACTTTCTACTTCCCTGTCTGACACAGATACCCTCTCTCCATCCAAGTCAAGCTGTTGTTCAGAGGAGCTCCTCTTTGCGCATCCACCTGTCAAATAACATCTCGTGGCTGTTGTGGGTTTGTCTGAATAGGTGAAGGACTTTGCACGCCGAAGAGTGGCCGTCAAGTCTTTCAATGATGGGCGATGCCCAGAAGGTAGAAGAGTTTGTGAATCCATCCTGCATGTTGATGTCCCCTCTATAGCCTCAAATTTGTCTCTTGCACTTGTTTTCCTCACCCTGAGCTTTGACAGGTCAGTTTTCAGGAAACTTAAAAGCGCCTTGGTTTCTGAGGTAATATCAGGGTTGGACGTAGATATTTGGTTTCTGCCTGCATTACCTACCCCTTCTTCAATGGTTGACCTTGTTAATGCTGTGGTCTCACCACCCCCAACCCCCACAGATACATGGTCACCTCTGTGAATAACCCCAGCTGAGGAAGTTACTGTAGGTATGATCTTAGGGCGTACCCGCATAGGAGCACGAGAAAAATTATCACCATGACCAAAACTGGGCGAACGGTACATAGTAAAATTCCCATGGTAAGTTTTACTCAGCATTGATGAGGATGGCACAATGGGAATTTCATGTCTTTTATTGATACTTCCTCCTCCAGCACTGGTAAACAACACTTTAGCTGCACGGTTAGCAGCAGCCGCCTGGTCTTCTTTCAGTGTCTCAGTGCTGGAGTGTCGGCTGCTACCACCTGGATTGGAAACAAATGGGGGAATGTTGACTTTTGATACTCGTGACACACTAGGAAGAGATGTGGGCACCACAGGTGATGACATGCGCTCCCATTGCTGAAATCTGGCTCTAGAACTATCACTGTTGGGTGCTCTTTCCAAGCAACTCCGCGATATGGTTCCTAAGAATTCTCCTCTTGACTTTTGATGGTTGTGCCTCTCCAAATGCTCCATGGTCAAGGCTGTGTCACTGTCATCTGATTCATCATTATGATCATCATAATCATCTCGCCCTGATGACACAGTAACTCCATAAAACTTCTTCTTCTTCCTCAGTGAGCGCCGCCGCACTGGCTCTCGACTGTGGGGTCCCAGAGGACTAGGACTGTCATCCTCACTACCCGATGACTTGCAAATTACCTTAGCACCCCAACGGCCATTTTTACTGGACAATAAATAGCCACCTCCTCGTTCTGTGACACCTCTCTCTCCTTCTGTGACAGAGACAGAAGATGATGGGGAAGAGGCACCACTCCAAAGGGTACCTCCTCTCCTATGGCTAATGTGCTCCTCCTCTTCGTCTCCAGAACTAAACCTCCAGCCGGAGATGAGGGGAGAGGTGACTCTTACTGGGGATCTTAGCTCAGTGGAGGAAGCTACAATAGAGGAGGTAACAGCTTTATGTGCAGCTGGAGCAGAGGACTGGGAGGAGGAGGAGGGGACTGGTGCTCTACAGGAGCTATGTGAGGAATGTAAACTATCCCTGGGCAGCCCGACCCCCTGTCTATCCTTTTTCTCCCTCACGGAGGAGGAGCAGGAGGTGTCTAAACTCACTGAACAACTCTGTGGAGAAGCACCCTGGGGTTGAAGGTCAGGGTCGGGGTCAGATGTCAGCACGGTTGTCCCGGGGGGTGTATGGACAGCCTCCACCTTAGTGCTGAGACTCTGACTTCTTTGTGGTAAAGTTTTAATCCTGTGATAGTCACTAACCCCAATACAAGCACAACTGATGGGTTGAAAGCCGTTTTTGTGAGACTCCACGTTGTTATCACGACCAGGTGTCTCACCAACAATCGAGTTCTGCAGGTGGTCAACTTTGGAACTCAAGTCCATAGTAGAAAACAATACCTCCTCCCCCACTTGGGGTACATTTCCTTCAGCTCCAACTATACTCTTCTCAGTGTCGGACAAGTTACTTGGTTCAGTAGTCGAGGCGCAAGATGGGAGTTTGGTACTTTTGTCCAAAATAGAAGTACTCGCATCCAAACGTCCTTTACCTCCTGGTTTCAAATTCTCATAATCGTCAGCTGTTGTTCGTCTTTGTCTCTCGTCAAAAAATTGTCTAATTTTAGTAACACTGGGCCAGTTGTCGGAATAGAGGGGAATAAAGTCAGAGTGGTGAGCGGACAGATAACTTCTGTGAGATTTACACACCGCTCGAACGTTACAAACATCCTCTTCTGTATTCAAGGTCTTTTTGGGACACGAAGAATTTGTCTTACCGGAGCTACTGTCGGCTGCAAAAAACCACTTCTCGCTTTTCTTCTCAGAGTCCGTCCCGGACTCGGAGTCTGCGCTAGAGTAACGCTTTAAAACTTTAAAAGCGTCTCTGTCCGAGAAATATCCGGTACCGCTTTCCTCGTGGAAGGACCTCCGAGAAGACGGCGACGCGACTCTCCAGCCGCCTCCAGCCCGAGGAAGAGTGTTGCTCCCCGGCGTCGGTGAGCTGAACCTCTCGGGGAGCTGACGAATGGATGGAGAAAGAGAGGAGAGAGGAGTGGAGGAGGTTTTCTTCGGCTCTGCGGTCGCGGCGATTTTGGAAACTTTTCTTGACACACTGGCATTAGACGTCGCCCGCTGCGGCTGGTCGGGCTCCGGGGGAAGGGCGCCTCCTGCTCCCTGCGATCTGCCCCCTCGATGGGCTTCGCTCCAGGAGCTGAGCTTTGTGAAAGAGACGCTGCGGTACACGGCCACATTCTTCTTCTTATTCTTCACTCTTTCTGCCATTGTTCACGTCTTCTTTTTGTTTGTCGTGCGTGCACGGACGTCACCCATCAAGAGATGTTTTTAATTAAAATGTCCCGGTAAAAA
The DNA here is from genome assembly GCF_902500255.1 of Thalassophryne amazonica. Classification (NCBI taxonomy): domain Eukaryota; kingdom Metazoa; phylum Chordata; class Actinopteri; order Batrachoidiformes; family Batrachoididae; genus Thalassophryne; species Thalassophryne amazonica. Next base: position 37,824,096 of record NC_047106.1, read on the forward strand.
CACACAAAAAATAAAATAATAAAAATAATTATAAATTACAGCGTGAATTGATCTCCGCATTTAAAACTTACATGTTGTCGAGTTTCAAACCACGTCCGAGGGAGGAGGGGGGGGGGGTAAAATCGCAACACCTTTCTTCCCCCCCAAAAAACTTGTTCACAAACAGTTTTCCGTTATTTGTAAAAAAAAAAAAAAAAAATGCCTACAACTCCAAATCAACACGTCAAATGGGGGCTGACGCATCATCTAATTCCCAGACACTTTGTGCATAGTTTCGTTATTTTGGCATGATGTGGTTTTTGCCTATCTTGTGTTGTTTTTTTTATGTTAATGACTCAGATAGGGCAGATGGGTGGGCGGGGCTATCTGGTTCCAGGGGCTGTCATTGACGTTCCCCCCGGTATTGAGACGAAGAGCCCCCCCCCCACACACACTTTTTAAATACTGTGGGGAAAAAACTTATCTCACTCTGCAGTATAAAATATTACACCACGTGATGTCACTACAATATTGTTTAAATGCTGCTATGGTAACTGATTTTCTGCTTTAGATCAGTCAGCACTTTGATGATTTTGATTTTTATAATTTCCCCCCTATTTTATGGAGCAAAAAAGACAATAATCTCTCAGTGGTCCTCAGAGATCGTTTTGTTCCAAAACGGAGTTTTATGTTAAAGCTACGGTGTGTAGTATTTAGCACCATCTAGTGGTAAGGTTGCAGATTGCGTCATGCCATCACATTTTTTTCCTTCTTTGCCAACGGTGATTCATGCTGCCTTATCGCTTCTTGTGGTAAGTGATCCTCCATTTCACAAAAATGAGGGTTCTCAAACTTGTTAGCCTCCAGATGGCAAATAGGAGATCAGCCACCAGCTGGGTTTCCATTACATTTTTGCACAAGTTTAGCAATATTTTCGGAACGCCAATAAATAACAGTTGCGAAATGACAGCAATTCCACTGAATGATTGAATGCCACTGCTGGGTTTTATCTTCTTACCATAACTGCCATTCTAGTGAGTCTGTCACATTTTTAGTGGTTATTTTTGTGGGGTTTTTTTGTTCCTTTGTTGGTTTGCTCTTGGAGTTGGGTTTTGTTTTTTTGTTGTTTTTGCTGTTGTGTTTAAATAAAATATATGGATTAAAAAAACACCTGCAAGCATTTTTACTGTTTTTTCTTTCTTTTTCCAAAATGCACATTTTCATTAAGCATATTTTCAATTCTCTACTTCTCTGCAGTTTGGAGGGTAATGAAAGCAGCATACTGATTAGTATTTTTAACTTCAATCTTCCAGCTGCACTACAAAAAGCTACTGTATCAACTAGTTGGTGCAAGATTGTGAACTCCGACTGGATTCTCCCTCTCACCGGGATCATGAGAAAGTAAAATCCATGAAGGGAAAATGTACGTTTATGCTCAATATAAATTAATAAAAATACAAACATTCACAGTAGGGTGCAGGACTTAGTTTTAATCACAGTTTTCAATTGTTTTTCATTTTAACAACAAAAATACAAGCTTTCACAGGAAACACAAGACGACTGCACAGTTAAACAAACAAAACAAATATATACACGTGTCATGTTTGTCACCACAGTAATTTTATATATGTAGCAAAAATATAATTCTATTCCAGAAAATAAAAATTCTTCTGAATAATACTGATTGACAGAATACAGTAGTACAGTAAACAAACTGTTTAATTCTAATTATTTTAATAGACCGCACATGCACACAAACACACACATACACAACAAAACAACTCTTGACAACTGAAAAAAAAACTTTACACATTTTAATAACAAAAATGTCCAGTCACTTTTTGCTGTAGCTAGGAGCAAACATGCATTATTATCCTTTTGCACCTATTTATGTTGGCACAATTTAAGGAAATGCCACAAATATTCAATATATCTGTTTAAATTTGTACATTATAAAGTTGCAGTGAGTGGAATATAACTTCTGCACTGTCAAGACTTCATAATACATTTGTTTTTTGTTTTTGTTTTGTTTTTTATAGTGATAGCACAGCTGAAATGAAAACGGGGGAAATATATCTAGTTTTAACAATCAAATGTACTTTGTTAAAGAAAAGCGGTTGTTTTTCACACTAGTCAGAATCGGAAACAGACAAATAAACAAAAATAAAAAAATGAAAAAAATAAAAAACAAAGAGGTGAGGCAGTGAAAACAGTTATTCTATGGTTTTGGAAAAGCCTAGGCATATACCCCATGAAAACAGTGAATAAATCAATAGATAGACAAATAGATAGATGAGTCCATCCCCTCTAGTATGCTTACTCAAAAACATATCATCTTATAAAGGGATCATAACAAAGACAAACTCATTCTAATCTGGTGAACTTTTGATGTATCAAAAAGCATCAGTGCATCCAAAAAGCATTCACAGTGCTTCACGTTTTCCACAATTTATAATGTTCCAGCCTTATTCCAAGATGGATGAAATTCATTTATTTCTCAAAATTCTACACACAATACCCCATAATGACAATGTGCAAAAAGTTTTATTTTTTAGATTTTTTTGCAAATTTATAAAAAAAAAAAAAATGAAAGCAATCATATTTACACTAGAAGCACTCAGAGAGTGCAAACCTCCGCCAAGGCCATGGGGTCACTGACGCCATAACATCTACACGCCGTGGAATCATTGAACCTAAAAAAGTCTAACGATGTTTGCTCAGTAGTAAAAAAAGTTTCATCTGCTGGGACTGGATAGCATGTATCCTTAGCACTTGGCATCACAGTTTATTGCAACTTGCACCTTTCCCAGAAGCTACTGTCATGTGAGCACTGATATTGATATTGCATGTGCTTATAGACAAAAACAAATAAGAGACAAAATTCAATTTATTATTCAACTAAACTGCAAATATATGAATTATTTAATATTTATGAAACACTTCTCTAAACAAGGCCATAGGGTCACTGACCCTAAAGAGATTCCCTCCTTGGCACAGTGATCTATTTCTTTTTGTCTCTTTCTCTAAAAATGTATATAACAATCATTAGATTATTAATATATAAACAAAAATAAATTTAAGAAATATTACAATTTGAAAACAAATGCACCCGAACGTGATGACAGCTGCAACTGCTTAATGCTAACTTTTAACATTGAAAATGCCATAGACATGCTAGCGCATTAGCATTGGGATCCGGATCGTGATCTGGATCACCACTAAAATTTAATCACTTGTTCCTCTTGTCATTTCCAACCACTCCACAAAATTTCATCAAAATCCGTTCAAAACTTTTTGAGTTATCATGCTGAAAGACAGACAAACAAACAAACGCGACCGAAAACATAACCTCCTTGGCGGAGGTAATAAGTATTCACAGCCTTTGCCATGAAGCTCAAAATTGAGCTCAGGTTCATCCTGTTGCCACTGATCATCCTTGACATGTATCTACAGCTTAACTGGAGTCCACCTGGGGTAAATTCAGTTGATTGGACATGATTTGGAAAGACACACGCCTGTCTACATATAAGGTCCCACAGTTGACAGTGCATGTCAGAGCACAAACCAAGCATGAAGTCAAAGGAATCGTCTGTTGACCTCTGAGACAGGATTGTGTGGAGGTGCAAATCTGGGGAAGGGTACAGAAACTGTTCTGCTGCGAGCATAGTGGCCTCCAGCATAAGTAAATGGAAGAAGTTTGGATCCACCAGGACTCTTCCTAGAGCTGACCGCCTGTCTAAACTGAGGGAACAAGGGAGAAGGGCCTTAGTCAAGGAGGTGACCAAGAACCTGATGGTCACTCTGTCAAAGCGCCAGCATTCCTCTGTGAAAAGAGCAGAACCTTCCAGAAGGAGAATTATCTCTGCAGCAATCAGGCCTGTATGGTAGAGTGGCCGGCGGAAGCCACTCCTTAGTAAGAGGCACATGGCAGTCCACCAGGAGTTTGCTAAAAGGCACCTGAAGGACTCTCAGACCATAAGAAACAAAATTCTCTGGTCTGAAGAGACAAAGATTGAACTCTTTGGCGTCAATGTTAGGCGTCATGTTTGGAGGAAACCAGGCACCATCCCTACAGTGAAGCATGGTGGTGGCAGCATCATACTGTGGGGATGTTCTTCAGTGGCAGGAACTGGGAGACTAGTCAGGATTGACGGTTCATCTTTTAACAGAACAGTGACTCTAAGCACACAGCCAAGATATCAAAGGAGTGGCTTCAGGACAACTGTGTGAATATCCTTGAGTGGCCCAGCCAGAGCCCAGACTTGAATCGGATTGAACATCTCTGGAGAGATCTGAAAATGGCTGTACAGTGACGCTCCCCATCCAACCTAATGGAGCTTGAGAGGTGCTGCAAAGAGGAATGAGCAAAACTACCCAAACATAAATGCGCCAAGCTTGTGGCATCAACAAAGTATTGAGCATTTGCAATAATTAAAAAAAAACTTTTTTCATGTTGTCATTATGGGATGTTGTGAGTAGAATTCTGGGGGGAAAAATGAATTTCATTCATTTTGGAATAAGGCTGTAACATAACCAAATGTTGAAAAAGTGAAGCACTGTGAATACTTTCTGAATGCACTGAAATATCCCTAAGACGTGTCTCTCACTTGCTGGATTTTTTTAGTGAATACTGGATGGTGGATTAGGAACAGGTGTGGTTGTCGGTGAGAGAAACAGATCTTTACCACAGAAATGTACTGCATTAGAGAAGTAAACTTCCTCCACAAAACCCCACAGAAAGGATCGTTGTATGAATTTAGCCACGAAAGAAAACAACAGCCTTTGGAAGAAGGCGTACTGAGTGAATGAGGTCCATGAAAAAGACATTTTCTGGTTGCTTCACAGCAGTTACATTCTAAAATTCGACATGATCACAAATCCACACAACCCTGCAGAAAGGATTTTGATGTGTGTGTGGTTTTGGATATATCTTGAAATTAGCTTCTTTCTTTCTTTTTTTAAACTTCTGTAACTACCAACGAAGTGGTGGGTTTGATCTGAATGTGAACATTACACATTATAAAAACAGTAAACTCTGCTACTAAGGTTTCTTTTATGAAAAACACAAAAAGGGCTTTTAACAGGACATTTCCTCAGTTGCAGAAATAAAAATTTCAATCTTGTCTAAAGCTGTTGGCACCTTTTTAAAAGAAGACTGAAATGAACTGACTGACTTCTATTCTTTGTTTCTGTAGCTGGTTGTTTTAGTGTGTGCGTATTATTTCAAGAATATTTTAAAAAAATCAGTTCTGTCAGTCCTGCGAATAACCTTTAAGTCACATTTTTAGACATATGTTTAAAAAAGTAGCCAGAGAACCTCTTTAAAAGCACAATGCTTGTTGATATATACTAGATGTTTCCATTGAACTTCAACAGAGGGTCACTCCTTGGCAAACAAATCTGACATTTCATGGGAATGATTCCCACACACAGGAAATACAAACCACAGGGTCGAGCCTAAATTTAGACCCATTCTACAGTTACATAAATCACATTTTTCTTCCTCTGAGACATCCAAAGTGCAGGATGTGCACCTGATAAGAATTTTAAAACATGTACCATAATACATAAAATATTTGCCGCCACAAAGCTGTAAACAAAAATTCAGTCGTTAAAGATGTTAGCGAATATCTGTAGAAAATCAAAGATCAGTGAATATCTTAAGTGCAGTCACATGTGTTTAAGTGTTGTAAATATGCTTTTAAAAATGAAGTAGAAAAGGGGAGTTTTTGAAGGACAGGGCCTGCTTTTCAGTGTTCAGGAGATAGAGAAGTGGACTGCACACACCACCCAGTGGTGAAAATGTGTAACAACAAGTTTAATTTCAAGGAATACTATTTCTTATATATATATATATATATATATATATATATATATATATATATATAGTAAATATTTTTAAATATTTACAAATATGAATTCACCCTTTTACTTTTACCCTGACCTTGTTAATTTCCTCAAACAAAATTAACACAAAGTCCATGTTCACATTAAATGTCTTTTTTTTTTTAATGATTTACTGTCATAAAATAAAAGCATTGTTTGGTCTGTTCTTTAGTCACATTGCTCTCATGACTTTCATAGTCATGCTCTGCAAGTATCCACAGGACAGTCTACATTTTTAGGTTGTATTCTATGAATGTACTGGCACTTTTATTTCTTCATCACAGTAAATTCAAGCGCTATATGTCACATTAGAGGTGGCATGAGGACATTTGGAAGGAGAAGAAAAAAAAAAGTAACCAGTACCTGTAGCACTTTGTGGTATTCTATGATCCACCAGTAGTCTAAACATATTTGGCAGTATTTCAGATCTTTGTAGTTAAACACTCGTGCCCTTGCTTCTTAAGTTGGTGACCTTTAGCACAAGCCTTCTGGTGCTCTGGCGGTAGCGCGGCTGAGTGAAGTAGAACAGAATGGGGTCCAGAAAACTGTTCATGCTGGCAAACGGCCTGGTGCTCTTGTAGATGATTGAAAACAGGTTCATCATTTCACAGGGTGCAGTGGGCAGCGTACGCACTAACAGATACGCCGTCTTAGTGAAGTGAAATGGCAGGAAGCTTATGCAGAACACCACCGCCACCACGATGATCATTTTCACCGCCTTCTCCCGTTTCTTCCTGGTAGCTGAGGAGACGTCTTGGTAGGAAACCTTGCGGCAGAGGAAGCAGGCCATCCAGCAGTAACACAACATCACGCCAATAAAGGGCAACGCAAAGCCAAGACAGGTCAGAGCCATGCCGTAAGGGTAGTAGGCTATGGACTGATCCGGGCGGCTGAGATCGTAACACACTGTGCGGTTGCGCTGGATTCCAGTTGCAGCAAAATGGAAAGTTGGAGCACAGAGGAGGATAACCAGCACCCACACGGCTCCACATATGCACCACGCTAGCCTGCGCCCGCCTTGCTTGTGCCACACTGCCAAAGGATGACAAATGCCCATGTAGCGCTGCACACTGATGCAGGTCAGGAACAGAATGCTGCCGTGCAGATTACTGTAACAGGAAAGGGAAAAAAACACTATTGTTTTGTATTGTATTGCTGTATTAATCCCTTATACATATTATTTTACATTTGTAGGATATCACATTGAGAAGATAACAGCCCTCGCTGTAACAATGACAAGTGGTGTTTTCAAAAATGGTAGACTTATTATTATCATTATTATTATTGGCACAGATGAAAGTAGTGAGATATCACAACCCTCTCAGCTAATCATGTTATGTGGGTCATACCTACATGGGCACAATGAAAATGGCGTGTTCAATGGAGAGATGACTTCTCAGGAAATTTAGATGGAAGCTATACAACCTCTCAATTGTGTTATTGTTTTGAAGGGGGTTAAAACAGAAGTCCAGTTGCTTTTCACAAAATGCATAAATAACCTTGTTGCAGATGACTGAAAATTAGAGCCTGACCGATATATCGGTTGGTCAGTAATATCGGCCAATATGAGCCTTTCACGAACATATCAATATCCACAGTATGTTATTTTTGCCAATATGAAAACCTTTAAAGAGTAAACAATCTTTGAAAAACATTTGGGCTGTTGGAAATGGTTGCATTATATACTTTGTCCAGCAGAAGGTGCTCTGATGCCATTATTTACAATTGTATTATTTTTATTATTATTGTTTTTTTGTTGTTTTGTTTTTACGTTTTAAATTAATTACAAATCTATCGTTGGAAAGAAATGATAACAAACACAATATAATTTCTAAAGTCCTATGCTGCATATGCATGCACCAATGGAAAAAACATTTGTCCCTTATGTTGCATTGAAAAATGTATTATAAAAACAAAAGGTGGCATATAGCATGCCCCAAAAAATGTGCAATTGAGGCCAAGGAACATATGACTGGACTCAAAATGGTTGATTATTTCCAGCCTGTATAATCAGTGATTTTGTTTTTTTAGCCTGGCGGTGTTTGCATGTAGCTGAATGTAACAGCTCATACATGTCATTAGATCAGTTCTTCACACACATCATTCTTAATCTTCTCAGTCCCTACGCTCTTCATCTAAACATTGTGTGTCTTTTGCTGATCTTAGTTTTATGCTCCAGCAAACTGTGAAGACGTATGACTCAAAACACTCCAGTTATTGCTTTTTGATTATCTTTAAAGACGGTGGATTCTGCAATGTGGTCATGGTCATGACATGAGTGAATGCTAAATATTATTTGGAGCTTGTCTGCTTTTAAGAAGCATTTCTCGCCAATATGTCAACATTTTGTGGCGCATCATCTGGATGAACCACTAAATGGTCCAATTAAATGTCACAGTCAGCACAATAACAATTACTACCGACGCTTGTGCTTGATACCCGCGTTGAACTATAACAGGATAAAACCTATTTCTCTGTGGATTAACTAAAACGTCTCATGCAGAAGTACTTGTAGAAAAATTTAACCAATAGTAGACAGATACCTCACCTGTAGAACTGAAACCGGACCAGTTTACAGGTAAACTCGCCAAAGGGCCAGTAGTCATGGCTGCCATAGTTGTAGATAAGCAAGGGAAGTGACAGCACGTAAAAAAAGTCGGCCGTGGCCAAATTAAGCATATAGATCTTGTTCCGGGTCAGATGGGGTCGCGACCTCAATATTTTCAATATAACAGTAGCATTGAGAGGAAGAGCCAGCATGAAGACGATGCTGTACACAGCAGGGAGTAAGATGCGCTTGAAGTCTTCTTTGTAGGTGCAGCGATGGACAGTTAAACTGGTCAAGTTTCGGACGGTGGAGACGAAGCCCTGTGCTGTGTAGGGCTCTGTGGGCGGGAAGCTGGTAGACAGAAAGTCCAAAGAGGCAACGGTTCCAGAGCAGAGCGCTGCAGTGAGGAAGATTTCAGCAGAAATTGGCATCGTGGCTCACTTCACATTCTGGAAAAGACAGAGATGACAGAGATGTTCCAAAGATGTCAATATTTAAAGTGTCATTAAAACAATAGCACTAATGATATGAATATGTAATGGTGCAAAGAATGATTTTCTTATTTTTACGACTGATTAATTAGCAGATTATGTTTTTTAAAAAATAGACTAATTTCGTACACTACATAAACTGCCCAAAATACATAAGCATAATCTCAATGTCTCCTAATTTGAGGAACCATTGTATCATCCAGTGACATTGTATTTTCTATTTTCCCTACAGGAAATAAATACTACAACCTTAAAATAATAATAATAATAATAATCCAATCCAATCCAATCCACTTTATTTATACAGCACATTTAACAACAAAAATGTTCCAAAGTGCTGCACATACAATAGAATCACGATAGATAAAACCCAGTAGTCAAAAATAAAAAATAAGAAAATTAACAATAAAATTAACTAAAATGTGCAAGATAAATAAATAAATACATACAGCATACAAAAGATAAAACCAATAAAATCTACCAAAATAAAAACAAAACCAATAAAACAGAGGACCACACAACTCACTCAGTGTTAAAAACCAGAGAATAAAAGTGGGTCTTCAGACGAGACTTAAAACACTCCACTGTGGGGGCTGTTCGGACATGGAGGGGCAGAGCGTTCCAAAGTCTGGGGCCAGCCACAGAGAAAGCCCTGTCCCCCCTGGTTTTAAGTCTCGTCTTGGGTACCACGAGCTGGAAATGGCCCTCAGACCTCAGAGCACGCGCCAGAGAGTAAATTTGTAGGAGGTCAGTGATGTATTGAGGGGCCATTCCATTCAAAGCTTTAAAAACAAACAATAAAATCTTAAAATCAATTCTAAAATTAATAGGAAGCCAGTGCAAAGATGCAAGAATTGGGGTTATGTGATCACGTTTCCAGGCTCCTGTTAAAAGTCGCGCTGCAGCGTTCTGGACAAACTGCAAACAGGAAAGAGCCCGTTGGCTAATGCCGAAATAAAGTGCGTTACAGTAGTCCAGACGACTTGAAATAAAAGAGTGCACAACTTGTTCAAAAAGGTTGAAAGATAAAAATGGTTTTACCTTTGATAAAAGATGAAGATGATAAAAGCACGATTTGAAAACACCATTGATTTGTTTATCGAATTTCAAATCACTGTCTATAATAATAATAATAATAATAATAATAATAATAATGTGCTTATTATATAACATACTTGCAAATAACATTTTTTGTTTAATCACGTTAACTCCGGGGGGGGGTACTGCAGTTTTTCTGTTAATTTCTCATTTTTATCCCGTGTTGATTACAGAGACTTTTATTTTGAAGAGACTTTCGACTCAAACCCGAGTTCTCCTGATAACAAACAGCAACTTGAAGGACACTTTTGACGCGTGTTCAATCTGTCAATCATCATAGACAGTTTTACATGATAAGAAAGAAAATAAAAATCATTTCTGTTTTCCAAAGCAGTTGAAAAACACTTTGGAGAATGCGGGCATCGATCCCACTACCTCTCGCTTTGCGCATGCATCCTGATGGTAGAGCCAAAGTAAGCCCAGTCGGCCAATCAGCGCGTCTCCTGGCAAAGTAAGCCCAACCAGCCAATCGGCGGCCGCCTCTCGAAAGTAAGCCCAAAGTAAGCCCAGCCGACCAACGAGAGCCCAGAGCCGGTGGGCTTACTTTTGACCAATCACTCTGCGTCTCCAGGTTGTAAAAGTCCGGGAGGAAAGTGCGGAGCCATCGTCGTCGCGTTAACACCAGTCAGTCTGGAGGATTTTAGAGAGCGGTGAGTGTCCAACTCTTGATATTTTAACAGATAGATGTGTGTTACCGCGTTAATGTGCCCTGGTCTATTTTATTGTGCTGCTATTATAAATACCGGATCCACAACAAAGACAGCGCTAAATCCCGCTTTATTCCTGACGTAAAACACAGAATTAAATAAGATTGTTCAGTTGTCAAGTTTTCTAAAATATGAGTATCTCATATTACAGTTATTACTTAACATCTGAGTATCTGATATTACAGATTTTACTTAATATATGAGCGTCTAATATTACAGTTATTATAAATATGAGTGTTTTATATTACAATTATAAATATGAGTGTTACAGTTGAGTATTACATATGAGTATTACAGTTATTATAAATATATATGAGTGTCTAATATTAGTTATTATAAATATGAGTGTTTAATATTAGTTATAAATATGAGTGTCTAATATTAGTTATAAATATGTGTGTCTAATATTACAGTTATTATAAATATGAGTGTTTAATATTAGTTATCATAACTATGAGTGTTTAATATTACAGTTATTATAAATATGAGTGTCTAATATTACAGTTATTGTAAATATGAGTGTTTTATATTACAATTATCATAAATATGAGTGTTACAGTTGAGTATTACATATGAGTATTACAGTTATTATAAATAAGTGTCTAATATTACAGTTATTATAAATATGAGTGTTTTATATTACAATTATGAGTGTTACAGTTGAGTATTACATATGAGTATTACAGTTATAAATATATATGAGTGTCTAATATTAGTTATTATAAATATGAGTGTTTAATATTACAATTATGAGTGTTACAGTTGAGTATTACATATGAGTATTACAGTTATAAATAGATATGAGTGTCTAATATTACAGTTATTATAAATATGAGTGTTTAATATTAGTTATCATAAATATGAGTGTCTAATATTACAGTTATAAATATATGTGTCTAATATGACAGTTATAATAAATATGAGTGTTTAATATTACAGTTATCATAAATATGAGTGTTTAATATTACAGTTATTATAAATATGAGTGTATTATTACATATATTACAATATTACAGTTATTAATGTAACGTAATCACACACACACATAAAAGAGTAAAAATTAAGGCTAAGGCCAAGGCTGTGCACAGATGCAAGTAGTGAGGAAACACTATCAGGAGTCGTCTGCACCAGGAGCGGCGCATCAGCCAAGTCATCATTAGTGTGTGTTTGCTTCCACCCTGAGATTTGATACGCTGTGTATTGTGTTTGAATACTTCCCTGCAGGCTCCTGTTGTTGGGCCTGATGGCGTCCCGGGCTGGGATAAGGTCCAGGAATTGGCTGATTACCTGGTGTCCCTCCGTGAGGTGCTCTACCTGGATGAGCAGCAGGTCACAGAGGTCGTCCGCCTGTGGACTGCTCTTCCTGACAGGGACAAGCGAAGAATCGTCTATCAGCCCAGACATCAGCCCAAGCTGGTCCACGGACGCTTCAAGGCTCCAAAGAACACAGGAGTGACTCCGGGGGTGGAGAGTGTGAAGAGGTGCCTGATTGGTCATCCAGGGGGGCCGGCTCAGTGGCCCAGCACCAGCCGCTTAGTTGAGGCCATGTGCATTAAGCTGTGTGCACTGCACAAGTCCCCAACTAAGAAGGGCGGAGTCCGCCTTCCTCGGTGGACGAAAGTCCTGAACGACTACCACCACATCCGAGACCTGTTGCTGAACTGCCATCCCCTGATGGAGGCCACATCTCTGCAGCTCTTCACCCTCAACCAGAGGACGCTAACTCAGTGGTGAGCACAAGAGTTATTCATTTATGTATTTCACATGGATATGAAATGCAGTTATTTATAATGTTGACAATTTTACCATTGCAGGTTTAATCGGCGGGAGAACACTGGAGTTAGATGTCCTTACCCAAGGCCTTGCTGGTGAGGACCGCATCGCTGTGGCTGGGTCTCAGCTGCCTGCTCCGAGGGAAAAGCTGGAGGAGGCTCCCTCCACATCAGGGTCTCTACACGAGTTTGTCCTGCCTCAAAACAGAGCAGGACAAGCTCCTAAACTGAGACCAGGCTGACAACCTGCGAGTGCCTCAGCTGTGTGGCCCATTGCTCCAGCAGCTCTCCCAGCGCCAGCACCATTGCACCCGCTCACCCTGCTCAACCCCGGGACAATGGTGTTGGCCCCAGGTGCAAGTGAGCCGTCAGCAGCTCTGGTACTGGGCCCGACTCCTGCTTCAATCCCAACTCGTGCTCCTCTCCCAGCTCGTGCTCGGGTCCTGGCTCCTGCTTCTGTCCTGGCTCCTGCTCCGGTCCCGGCTCCTGCTCCTCTCCTGGCTCCTGCTCCTCTCCCAACTTGTGCTCCAGTCCAAGCACCTGCTCCTGCCCCGGCTCCTGCTCCTGTTGCTGTCCTGCTTCACTCCCGGCTCCTGTGTCTGTCCCTGTGCCCGTGTCCCGCTTCACCCAGAGGAACACGAGGCACAGGGCCGAGGAGGAGGCCAGTGGGACGAACAAAAGAAAATATGTCCGTGAAGTGGCCTTTAACAAGTGCTCCAAGTGTGGGGAGCCAAAATCCAAAGACTTTGGACACAGCCGCTTTGGCAGTGCTACTTTTTGCCCCAGTTTTTCTGGTGGTAAATCACTGGAGCAGTGGCTCGCTGAACAGAGGGAGAAAAAACAACAACAAAATCCACCGCCATAATCTGGACACAAACACACACCCACACACCTGTAAATAATGTAGATGTTAATGTGATACTTCATTAGATTTGAAGAAAATGTATTTTAAATATGTCTATGTAAATAAATGTATAATCATTGTAAATACTGTCACCTTCTCCTCTACCTGGGTCTTTGCTGTCAATAAATTCATGTAAATATAACTTTAAACTCACCTCAGAAGCTACAATAACAAACCCATAACAGTGAATGTAAATATTGTTACGCTTTAAATGCCTTTGTATAGATTTGCATGAAATATGAACCTTTGTGTATTTAATATTATTATTATTATCATGTTTGTGTTTGCTATGGAAGTGTGTTGTGTGAAACGCTTTGCTTTTTGTCAGTAAATGTTCACTGACTTTAAATTTTTCCACTGGTTTTATTGTCCTGGGGTCAGAGGGTGCTTCGTTTACTTAACTGAGGTCGGGGTGGTCGTAAACCACAGCAGGGTCACACTCGAAACAAAAGGTTCCTGCAGGTGTCAGAGGAGGTGGAACAGGTGCTGCTCTGCTCATCATTTGAACTTTTGTGATCCCCGTGTTTTTATGACTTTAAATCAAGCTCAGTCACCAAGTTCAACCTCAAAGGCTTATACCATTAATAACAATCTTCATTAATAACAACTAGTATTAGTTATAGTTAAAACTTAAAACTGTCCCAGTTAAGTTCTGACTGACACCAATTTTATACCTGATTTAGACTTTTTTTATTCCCAGTGTTGCTCTTATTTAAGCTTGATTTAGACCTAGTTTAATCCTAGTTTGGTGCTGGTTTTAGACCTGGTTTAGTCAAGTTTTCAGTAGTTTAAAAAAAATCAGTGAAATATGTATACTTTTTACTTACACACTATATTTGAAAATGGATAATTTTGTAGAGATTTTGTCCCATACTTTTACTTTAGTGAATTTGTTGCTCCTGTATCTGCACTTTTACAGAACTGAAGTAATAAATATAGTACTTATTCCCCCTCTGATTAAAGTCAGCATTTTGTGCAGTATCTTATATTAGACATAATACATGTATAACGTTAATAAACTACACATATAAACTATAACACATAATTGTGAGTCAAAATGGAAAAATAATAAAGATTTCGCCAGAAAATGTCTTTGTAGTTCAAATTGCAGAATGTGACAGTATTTTAATGTTATATAATGAAAGAATCAGCTCCACAGAGGGACTATATAACAGATACCTGTGGCGGAGGAATGGTGGCGGAGGAATGACGCACAGGGCTCATAAAAACAAGGGTTGTGAGTTCGAGACTCGCTGGCACAGCCTCTCCAATAAATAAAGTTTTCAACGTATTAAGAAACGTGCTAAAATGTTTCCTCAGAATACTCCATTCACTAATCTGCCAAAACTCACCCCGTTTGGGGCATTTGCGTCACTTTCGCATGTGCGGGGGGGGGGGGCGAGAAGATTGGACCCCATCTTATGCTAAGCGAGCGCTCTACCATCTGAGCTAATTCCCTGGTTTCAAGATAAAAGTGCTCTAATATTTCAGGTAATTCCCCGGTTTCAGAATAAAAGTGGTTCAAGTCATATAACAGTAGTACAGCGACCCCTGCGGGTTTCCAAAGCAAAAGATAATAACTGACCACCAGTCTGTCCATCTATATATAGACTTCAATGGTCAGAATGTGGCCAGGTTGAACCTTTTTTTTATTATTATTTTAAACAACTGTTAAAAAAATCTTTTGGAGAAAGCAGACATCAAAGTAAACCACGTTAGTCCAATGTAAGCCACAGCCATCCCATCACACAACTGTCTCCTGAGAGAATAACCAATCACAAGGCTTCCCTGTGGCTTACATTTAATAGCTCATGCCCACATGCGCACATAATAGGAAGGTAAACAACAGTCCGTCAAAGCAACAACAAGTCACGTGTTTGATTTTTATGTGCTGTCTTTTATCCTGCAGTGTCAGTTATGGTCATTCTTATTTCATTTTATCTGTGCAGAAATATTTATCACTCTATTGTCTATTCTGGACAGTCCTTATCGTTGCCAGGTTCAGTCGTTATTGTTGCTAGTTTCAGTCATTATTGTTGCCAGCTTCAGTCGTTATTGTTGCTAGTTTCAGTCATTATAGTTGCCAGGTTCAGTCGTTGTTGCTAGTTTCAGTCGTTATCGTTGCAAGGTTCAGTCGTTATTGTTGCTAGTTTCAGTCGTTAGCGTTGCCAGGTTCAGTCGTTATTGTTGCTAGTTTCAGTCGTTATCGTTGCCAGGTTCAGTCATTACTGTTGCCAGTTTCAGTCATTATCGTAGCCACATTCAGTCGTTATTGTTGCCAGTTTCAGTCGTTATCATTGCCAGGTTCAGTTATTATTGTTGCTAGTTTCAGTCATTGTTGCCAGGTTCAGTCGTTATCATTGCCAGTTTCAGTTGTTATCATTGCCAGGTTCAGTCGTTATTGTTGCCAGTTTCAGTCCTTATCGTTGCCAGGTTCAGTCGTTATTGTTGCTAGTTTCAGTCATTATTGTTGCCAGCTAGAGTCGTTATTGTTGCTAGTTTCAGTCATTATCGTTGCCAGGTTCAGTCGTTATTATTTCTAGTTTCAGTTGTTATCGTTGCCAGGTTCAGTCGTTATTGTTGCTAGTTTCAGTCGTTATCATTGCCAGGTTCAGTCGTTATTGTTGCTAGTTTCAGTCGTTATCGTTGCCAGGTTCAGTCATTACTGTTGCCAGTTTCAGTCATTATCGTAGCCACATTCAGTCGTTATTGTTGCCAGTTTCAGTCGTTATCGTTGCCAGGTTCAGTTATTATTGTTGCTAGTTTCAGTCATTGTTGCCAGGTTCAGTCGTTATCATTGCCAGTTTCAGTCGTTATTATTGCCAGGTTCAGTCGTTATTGTTGCCAGTTTCAGTCGTTATCGTTGCCAGGTTCAGTCATGATTGTTGCCAGTTTCAGTCATTATTGTTGCCAGGTTCAGGCATCTTTTTTTTAAACAGCCTGGGATTGATCCTATGATGGTCCAATCACCCACAATTTACGATTTGCAATATGGTAAAATTGAAAGACTTCTTTTGCAGGTTTTTCATAAATATATCTATACATCTTCTTATGAAAAGCTTACAATATTCACAAAATTAGTGCTTGATATATGTTATTTTTTAAGCATTTTACCTCATTTTTATTAACATATTGTGCAGAAAATGAGAAAATGTTGGAACCGACAGCTAAAATCAAGGACGAATTCAATGTCAAGCAAATATTGGTGATTTACATGGCAGTATAGGTTAGAGATTTTAAAATAATTTGTAAGTGACATTTTTAATAAACATTAATATTTTGGTTGGTCCCAGTCCCTGGTCCACTGCAATGTCGTGCACTTTGATTCCCAGCAATCATTATCAATTCATCAAACATGTAAACAGTATAATCACAGCACTGACCAATTCCCCAATTATCACTCATGTAACGATTAAACGGCTGATCTGTCAAAAGGATCTCTGCCACGTTATTGTTAGTTATATATCCAACTAGACTAGCTGTCATATGAATATATTATGCTGGGTACATACTATCGCATTCCAAATAACAGCACAGAGAATAACTGTCAAGGGGGTGGGGTTGTGCTGACATATTATTTAGGGAACGATCTATTACTAGGCCACCCCCCGGATCTGTGGGCTGGTCATGATCCTGCTTTGCCAACCAGTCCAGTGGCATTGTATTTTGTATTTTCCCTCCAGGAAATAAATACTACAACTTTAATAAATAAATAAATGAATAAATAAATAATACGCTTATTATATAACATACTTGCAAATAATCCAGTTCATGTTTTAACTCTTTTGTTTAATCACGTTAACTCCGGGGGGTAATGCAGTTTTTCAGTTAATTTCTTATTTTTATCCCGTGTTGATTAAAGAGACTTTTATTTTGAAAAGACTTTCCGCTCAAACCCGAGTTCTCCTGAAAACAAACAGCAACTTGAAGGACACTTTTGACACGTGTTCAATCTGTCAATCATCATAGACAGTTTTACATGATAAGAAAAAAAAATCATTTTGTTTTCCAAAGCAGTTGAAAAACACTTTGGAGAATGCGGGCATCGATCCCGCTACCTCTCGCATGCTAAGCGAGCGCTCTACCATCTGAGCTAATTCCCCCCATTTTCAAGATAAAAGTGCTCTAATATTTCAGGTAATTCCCCGGTTTCAGAATAAAAGTGGTTCAAGTCATATAACAGTACTACAGCGACCCCTGCAGGTTTCCAAAGCAAAAGATAATGTCAGTAAGAACCACAGAGCTGAACACAAAAAGCTGATGAGTTTATTGACGAGCTGATCGCTCTCTCTACTTCGATGGTTTCTGCAACAAACACACTGACCACCAGTCTGTCCTTCATCTATATATAGACTTCAATGGTCAGAATGTGGCCAGGTTGAACCTTTTTTATTATTATTTTAAACAACTGTTAAAAAAATCTTTTGGAGAAAGCAGACATCAAAGTAAACTACGTTAGTCCAATGTAAGCCACAGCCATCCCATCACACAACTGTCTCCTGAGAGAATAACCAATCACAAGGCTTCCCTGTGGCTTACATTTAATAGCTCATGCCCACATGCGCACATAACAGGAAGGTAAACAACAGTCCGTCAAAGCAACAACAAGTCACGTGTTTGATTTTTATGTGCTGTCTTTTATCCTGCAGTGTCAGTTATGGTCATTCTTATTTCATTTTATCTGTGCAGAAATATTTATCACTCTATTGTCTACTCTGGACAGTCCTTATCGTTGCCAGGTTCAGTCGTTATTGTTGCTAGTTTCAGTCATTATTGTTGCCAGCTTCAGTCGTTATTGTTGCTAGTTTCAGTCCTTATCGTTGCCAGGTTCAGTCGTTATTGTTGCTAGTTTCAGTCATTATTGTTGCCAGCTTCAGTCGTTATTGTTGCTAGTTTCAGTCGTTATCGTTGCCAGGTTCAGTCGTTATTGTTGCTAGTTTCAGTCTTTATCGTTGCCAGGTTCAGTCCTTATTGTTGCTAGGTTTAGTCGTTATCGTTGCCAGGTTCAGTCGTTATTGTTGCTAGTTTCAGTTGTTATCGTTGCCAGGTTCAGTCATTACTGTTGCCAGTTTCAGTCATTATCGTTGCCACATTCAGTCGTTACTGTTGCCAGTTTCAGTCGTTATTGTTGCCAGGTTCAGTCCTTATTGTTGCTAGGTTTAGTCGTTATCGTTGCCACGTTCAGTCGTTATTGTTGCTAGTTTCAGTTGTTATCGTTGCCAGGTTCAGTCATTACTGTTGCCAGTTTCAGTCATTATCGTTGCCACATTCAGTCGTTACTGTTGCCAGTTTCAGTCGTTATCGTTGCCAGGTTCAGTTATTATTGTTGCTAGTTTCAGTCATTGTTGCCAGGTTCAGTCCTTATCGTTGCCAGTTTCAGTCGTTATCATTGCCAGGTTCAGTCGTTATTGTTGCCACTTTCAGTCGTTATCGTTGCCAGGTTCAGTCGTTATTGTTGCCAGTTTCAGTCATTATTGTTGCCAGGTTCAGGCATCTTTTTTCAAACAGCCTGGGATTGATCCTATGATGGTCCAATCACCCACAATTTACGATTTGCAATATGGTAAAATTGAAAGACTTCTTTTGCAGGTTTTTCATAAATATATCTATACATCTTCTTATGAAAAGCTTACAATATTCACAAAATTAGTGCTTGATATATGTTATTTTTTAAGCATTTTACCTCATTTTTGTTAACATATTGTGCAGAAAATGAGAAAATGTTGGAACCGACAGCTAAAAACAAGGACGAATTCAATGTCAAGCAAATATTGGTGATTTACATGGGAGTATAGGTTAGAGATTTTAAAAGAATTTGTAAGTGACATTTTTAATAAACATTAATATTTTGGTTGGCCCAAGTCCCTGGTCCACTGCAATGTCGTGCACTTTGATTCCCAGCAATCATTATCAGTTCATCAAACATGTAAACAGTATAATCATAGCACTGACCAATTCCCCAATTATCACTCATGTAAAGATTAAACAGCTGATTTGTCAAAAGGATCTCTCCCACGTTATTGTTAGTTATATATCCAACTAGACTAGCTGTCATATGAATATATTATGCTGGGTACATACTATCGCATTCCAAATAACAGCACAGAGAATAACTGTCAAGGGGGTGGGGTTGTGCTGACATATTATTTAGGGAACGATCTATTACTAGGCCACCCCCAGGATCTGTGGGCTGGTCATGATCCTGATTTGCCAACCAGTCCAGTGGCATTGTATTTTGTATTTTCCCTCCAGGAAATAAATACTACAACTTTAATAAATAAATAAATGAATAAATAAATAATACGCTTATTATATAACATACATGCAAATAATCCAGTTCATGTTTTAACTCTTTTGTTTAATCACGTTAACTCCGGGGGGTAATGCAGTTTTTCAGTTAATTTCTTATTTTTATCCCGTGTTGATTAAAGAGACTTTTATTTTGAAAAGACTTTCCGCTCAAACCCGAGTTCTCCTGAAAACAAACAGCAACATGGACACTTTTGACACGTGTTCAATCTGTCAATCATCATAGACAGTTTTACATGATAACAAAAAAAACATTTTGTTTTCCAAAGCAGTTGAAAAACACTTTGGAGAATGCGGGCATCGATCCCGCTACCTCTCGCATGCTAAGCGAGCGCTCTACCATCTGAGCTAATTCCCCAGTTTCAAAACAAAAGTGCTCTAATATTTCAGGTAATTCCCCGGTTTCAGAATAAAAGTGGTCCAAGTCATATAAGAGTAGTACAGCGACCCCTGCGGGTTTCCAAAGCAAAAGATGTCAGTAAGAACCACAGAGCTAAACACAAAAAGCTGATGAGTTTATTGATGAGCTGATCGCTCTCTCTACTTCGATGGTTTCTGCAACAAACACACTGACCACCAGTCTGTCATTCATCTATAAACAGACTTCAATGGTCAGAATGTGGCCAGGTTGAACCTTTTTTATTATTATTTTAAACAACTGTTATAAAAATCTTTTGGAGAAAGCAGACATCAAAGTAAACCACGTTAGTCCAATGTAAGCCACAGCCATCCCATCACACAACTGTCTCCTGAGAGAATAACCAATCACAAGGCTTCCCTCTGGTTTACATTTAATAGCTCATGCCCACATGCGCACATGTAACAAGAAGGTAAACAACAGTCCGTCAAACCAACAACAAGAGTCACGTGTTTGATTTTTATGTGCTGTCTTTTATCCTGCAGTGTCAGTTATGGTCATTTCATTTTATCTGTGCAGAAATATTTATCACTCTATTGTCTACTCTGGACAGTCCTTATCGTTGCCAGGTTCAGTCGTTATTGTTGCCAGGTTCACGCATCTTTTTTCAAACAGCCTGGGATTGGTCCTATGATGGACTCAATCACTCACAATTTCCAATTTCTAATATCAATCAATGGCGTTTTATTTCTAAAGTGCTTTACAACAACCATAGTTGATCAAAGCGCTGTATACAGTTAAAAACAACCATAAAATAAAACGTGTACATCTAAAATATATTACAGTTGTCAATTCACAGGGAGTCACAGCTTTATGTGTCAAAGGGCAATTGAAACAAATAGGTTTTCAGCCTGGCTTTGAACAGGGGCAGGGATGAGATGGAGCGTAACTCCAGAGGAAGAGAGTTCCAGAGTTTAGAACCTGCCATGGCAAAGGCACGATCGCCCCACTGTCTATACCTCCACCTTGGAACCACCAGCAGATGTTGGTCTGAGAAGCGCAAGGCTCTGCTGGGCTGGTGAAGGGTCAAAATGTCACTGAGGTAAGGCAGTGTGAGGCCATGGATTGAACTAAAGACAAACATCAAGAGTTTAAATTGTATTCAAAACTGAACCGGGAGCCAATGGAGGGAGTAAAGAACTGGTGTGATGTGGTAGTGTTTGTGAGTGCTGATGAGAAGGCGAACAGCCGCATTCTGCACCAGCTGCAGACGGTAAAGAGAGGCCAGTGTATAGAGCGTTAAAATAGTCCAGACGTGAGCTAATGAAAGCATGGATGTTTTTCTCAAAGTCTCTACGGTTTAGTAAAGGATTGACCTTGGCTAAGTCAATTTGTTTATTGAATTTTAAATCTGAGTCAAATATGGCAAAATTGAAAGATTTCTTTTGTGGGTTTTTTATAAATATACCTGGACATCTTCTTATGAAAAGCTTACAATATTCACAAAATTAGTGCTTGATAAATGTTATTTTTAAGCATTTTATCTAATTTTTATTAACACATCATTGTGCAGAAAATGTTGGAACCGACAGCTAAAAACAAGGACGAACAATGAATACAATATAACTTCATCGATGTCAAGCAAATATTGCTGATTTAAATGGGAGTATAGGTTAGAGATATTTTTAAAGATATATTTGTAAGTGACATTTTTAATAAACATTAATATTTTGGTTGGCCCCAGTCTCTGGCCCACTGCAATGTCGTGCACTGGGATTCCCAGCAATCATTATCAGTTCATCAAACATGTAAACAGTATAATCACAGCACTGACCGATTTCCCAATTATCAGTCATGTAAACATTAAATGGCTGATTTGTCAAAAGGATCTCTGCCACGTTATTGTTAGTTATATATCCAACTACACTAGCTGTCATATGAATATATTATGCTGGGTAATAAAGTGAGCTTTTTTGAACGGCTCTACAGGAAAGAATCCGGCTAAAATCAAGTAATAAAATCAAAGCACTGACCTTACTATACGAGGTCTGTTAGAAAAGTATCCGACCTTTTTATTTTTTGCAAAAACCATATGGATTTGAATCACGTGTGATTGCATCAGCCAAGCTTGAACCTTCGTGTGCATGCGTGAGTTTTTTCACGCCTGTCGGTTGCGTCATTCGCCTGTGAACATGCTTTGTGTGAGCAGTGGTCCACCCCTCTCGTCAGATTTTTATTGCTAATAAATGTCTGAACGATTTGGAGCTTTGCTGCATCAAATTTTTCCAGAAACTGTGAGAGACCTCCAGGTGGACACCATTCGGAAAATTCAGATGGCTTTCAGCGACGATTTTATGGGATTACACGGATTAAGGAGTGCTCCTGCCGGTTTAAAGACCGCCCACAGCGTCTGAGAGCGCGGCGCACTCCAAGCGCCGATCGACAGGCTGAAACCCCGCTGAAACAACCAGATCATTTCCACCGTGAAGGCTTTGTTGATCCGGGACGTCATCTGACTTCCACAAAAATGGCAAGACATGGACATCAGCACTTTTTCAGCACATTCCACTGTTACAGGAGTTTTTGTCATGGAAAGAGAAGCGGAGGGATGTGCCACGGAGCCGGTCACGGCGCGGGACAAAACCACCTCCGTGTTGGTCTCACAGGACGGCTTTCAGACGGCTTTCGGTGGCTTTTCAGTCATGTGACTATCTGAGAAATTGTGCATGAGCTGGACAATCCACAACATGTCCTGTGAGGCTTCATCACGGCATTGCTTTGCGCCATGCGGCTCCACCGTGACGCGCGGAATTCCTCCGCTCCTCTTTCCATGACAAAAACTCCTGTAACACTGAAATGTGCCATTCATTTCCACACTGGACGCTGTGTTGATCCGAGACGTCATCTGACTTCCACAAGAATTGCGGAAGACGTGGACATCTGCACTTTTTCAGCACATTGAGACAGACGTGCGGAGGAATTCCGCGCGTCGCGGTGGAGCCGCATGGCGCAAAGCAACGCCGTGATGAAGCCTCACAGGACATGTTCTGGCATGTCCAGCTCATGCACAATTTCTCGGATAGTCACACGACTGAAAAGTCACTGAAAGCCATCTGAAAGCCACCAGAAAGCCGTCCTGTGAGACCAACACGGAGGTGCTTTTGTCCCGCGCCATGAGCGGCATGGTGGTGCATCCCTCCGCTTCTCTTTCCATGAAAAAAACTCCTGTAACAGTGGAATGTGCCGAAAAGTCTTGATGTCCACGTCTTCTGCCATTTTTGTGGAAGTCAGACGACGTCCCGGATCAACAAAGCCCTCACGTTGGAAATGATCTGCTTGTTTCATCGGGGTGTCAGTCTGTCGATCGGTGCGCGGAGTGCGCCACACTTTTAGATGCTGTGGGCGGTCTTTAAACTGGCTGGCGCAGTCCTTAATCTGTGTAATCCCCATAAAATCGTCCCTGAAAGCCATCTGAATTTTCCGAATGGTGTCCACCTGGAGGTCTCTCACAGTTTCTGGAAAAATTTGATGCAGCAAAGCTCCAAATCATTCAGACATTTATTCGCAATAAAAATCCGACGAGAGGGGTGGACCACTGCTCACACAAAGCCTGCTCACAGGCGAATGACGCAACCGACAGGCGTGAAAAACTCACGCATGCGCACGAAGGTTCAAGCTTGGCTGACGCAATCACACGTGATTCAAATCCATATGGTTTTTGCAAAAAATAAAAAGGTCGGATAGTTTTCTAACAGACCACGTATATCCATTCCTAACAGAAAATCCACCATTGGATTAAATGAACACACCCATACAGGATGAACATATACTGAAATTTGCTCTAGAATGCCACTTTTTTTTTTCTTCTGTGGAGAGGCGAGAAAACTGGGTGCCTTCTTGACAGAGATGTTCCTTTGATGTCAAAGTCAATATTTAAAGTGTCATTAAAACAACATCACTAATAATATGAACATGGTGCAAATAATGATTTTATTACTTTAACGACTGATTAATTAGCAGATTATGTTTTTAAAAAAATTGACTAATTTATTACACTATACAAACTGCCAAAAAATATAGAAACACAATCTCAATTTCTCCTAACTTGAGGAACCATTGTATCATCCAGTGACATTGTATTTTCTATTTTCCCTAAGGGAAATACATATTGCAATTTTAAAATAATAAAATAATAATAATAATAATAATAATAATAATAATAATGGTGTTTATTATATGACATACTTGCAAATAACCCAGTTCATATGTTAACTCTTTTGTTTAATCACTTTAACTCTTGAGAAAAATAATACAGCAGTTTTTCTGTTAACTGTAGATTTTATCCTTTTGATGCGTGTTCAATCTGTCAATCATCTGTAAAAAGCCTTACATGATACGAAAAAAAAAAAGACTTTTGTTTTCCAAAGCAGTAGAAAAGCATTTTGGAGAATGCGGGCATCGATCCCGCTACCTCTCGCATGCTAAGCGAGCGCTCTACCATCTGAGCTAATTCCCCAGTTTCAGAGCAGAAGTGGTACAACCCATATAACGGTAGTGCACTGACCCCCATGGGTTACCAAGGCAACAAATAATGTCAAAACGACCACAGAGCTGAACACAAAAACCTGATAAGTTTATTGAAGAGCTGACCGCTCTCTTTACTTCTATGCGAGCGCTCTACCATTTGAGCTAATTCCCCCGTTTCAGAATAAAAGCGGTACAACCCAGAACCTCCCACAGTGAAACTAAGCATACAGCCACAACCCCCGAGCATTCAAGTTATCATTAGTCAGTGCAAGTTTGTCAGTTTCAGTGTCTGCTAGGTGTCTGTGCCATTGTTGATAAAAATAGACACAAATACCCAGAAGAGCAGCTAACTTGGTATCGGTCGGATACATAAAGGAGTGGAAATGAAGAAATCAAAGCCCACTGTCTGGTCTACCACCGCACACTCTTCTATGCTGAGGTTACTCAGTAATCTTAATTGCCGCTTCTGCCGCCAACATCAATCATATCCCTTTCCTTCCTGGCAGCGGGTGGGTGAATGATTGATTTTAGCGCTCTCTCTTTGGCCTTGTCAGACTGTGATTCATAACTCAGCCTCCTTCTGCTGAAAGATGAGCATGTGCGCGGCAGTTTGTTAACTGTGTGATGCCAAATGCCTCCCTTAGACTTTAAGTTAATCAGCATGTCTGTGCTCCGTGGGGTAAATCGTTACACAATTTCCTAATTCCTGGTGGCAGAGTAATTTAAAGAAGAGGGTGTGCAGTGTGCCAGTAATCCAACAAACAGGATGAATCATTTCCAGTGTACCATTTACATTTTTTTTTTAAATCAGTCTTAGTTAATTTAACCTTCCTCCCACCTTCAGTGCCCTCATGGCATTTTGTGAAGTCACCAATCTGCAAAAACAACGAACATCCGAAAGTAACAATTAACTCTCCCGATACCAGTGAAAAGGTGGAGTATGCTCAACACGTTTATTTTTAACACTCACAGTCATATTAAAACATTACTAGCACGTTGCCTGTGAGCATCCACAGGCTCTAGATTGGATAGTGCTTATAAAATAGGTAGCTGACATTTTTCAAGGGTAGCATTAAATTATGCAAAGTTTCTTTAATGATTTGGAATGGCACGTAAGTCCAGAATGTAGTTATCAACATTCATTATTCACTGTTGTTACTTAATATCTGTAATTTCTCCAAAAATATTAGTCCTATCAATGTTACGTTCTGGCAGCATTTGTCCTTGGCCCAAAATTCATAAGCATACCAAACGGCAAATGTCAGCTGTACGCAGTTTTCCAGGTTTTAAGGTACACGCATGCACTCAAAGGCCACTTGGCTTTTAATATATTAGTGCAGTGCCTGTGGGAAGTATGTATTCCTATAGAAAAGCAGGAACTTTGTAGACGATCATTGTCGAAGCTGGCGCGTGAGAATGTTCCATCTTGTGTCAATAATGATGATGACTTCAAAATAAAGGTTTTGAAAATTAATCCCCAAAATGTTCATAATAAAGGATGCACATCGTGCCATGCACAAGCCATATGTGAAAGCTGAGGCCGATCTGACAAACAGTCAGAGAGATGTGCGAGCCACATACACACACAGACGCATCTTGCTTTATAGACAGATAAATTACAAATCAAGTACCTGAGTGCGCCATTCATCCTTTTTTAGTTGTTTGCATTGCAAAAAATAAATAAATAAATAAATAAATCACAAAGAATTTTATTGCAAGGAACAAATGAGTTAATGGGGATGCCAACTGTTACAAAAGTTATTGTTGTTAATGCTCTGTCAAATATATTTACCGTTATAATTGTCTTCGAAACTGACTGAACAATGCCATGGAAGAAGAAGAGCACATACAGTAGTGTTCACAATAATAGTAGTGCTATGTGACTAAAAAGATTAAT
Organism: Thalassophryne amazonica; assembly: GCF_902500255.1. Taxonomy (NCBI): domain Eukaryota; kingdom Metazoa; phylum Chordata; class Actinopteri; order Batrachoidiformes; family Batrachoididae; genus Thalassophryne; species Thalassophryne amazonica. Next base: position 37,850,572 of record NC_047106.1, read on the forward strand.
CCAGGTTTTGAGTATATTTCTTATTGTTACATGGGAAACAAGGTACCAGTAGATTCTCACAAATCCAACAAGACCAAGCATTCATGATATGCACACTCTTAAGGCTATGAAATTGGGCTATTAGTAAAAAAAAAAAGTAGAAAAGGGGGTGTTCACAATAATAGTAGTGTGGCATTCAGTCAGTGAGTTCGTCAATTTTGTGGAACAAACAACAATAATAGTAGCATCTGCTGTTGACGCTACAAACTCAAAAACTATTATGTTCAAACTGCTTTTTTAGCAATCCTGTGAATCAATAAACTAGTACTTAGTTGTATAACCACCATTTTTCATGATTTCTTCACGAGGCATTAATTTTGTTGGTTTGGAACCAAGATTTTGCTCGTTTATTAGTGTGCTTGGGGTCACTGTCTTGTTGAAACACCCATTTCAAGGGCATGTCCTCTTCAGCATAAGGCAACATGATCTCTTCAAGTATTTTGACATATCCAAACTGATCCATGATACCTGGTATGTGATATATAGGCCCAACACCATAGTAAGAGAAACATTACCATATCATGATTCTTGCACCACCATGCTTCACTGTCTTCACTGTGAACTGTGGCTTGAATTCAGAGTTTGGGGGTCGTCTCACAAACCGGCCCTTGGACCCAAAAAGAAAAATTTTACTCTCATCAGTCCACAAAATATTCCTCCATTTCTCTTTAGGCCAGTTGATGTGTTCTTTGGCAAATTGTAACCTCTTCTGCACATGTCTTTTATTTAACAGAGGGACTTTGCGGGGGATTCTTGCAAATAAATTAGCTTCACACAGGCATCTTCTAACTGTCACAGCACTTACAGGTAACTCCAGACGGTCTTTGATCATCCTGGAGCTGATCAGTGGGTGAGCCTTTGCCATTCTGGTTATTCTTCTATCCATTTTGATGGTTGTTTTCCATTTTCTTCCACGCGTCTGTTTTTTTGTCCATTTTAAAGCATTGGAGATCATTGTAGATGAACAGCCTATAATTTTTTGCACCTGCGTATAAGTTTTCCCCTCTCCAATGTCTTGAACGTCCCATTTTCCTCAGGCTTTCAAAGAGAAAAGCATGTTCAACAGGTGCTGGCTTCATCCTTAAATAGGGGACACCTGATTCACACCTGTTTGTTCCACAAAATTGACGAACTCACTGACTGAATGCCACACTACTATTATTGTGAACACCCCCTTTTCTACTTTTTTTTTTTTTACTAATAGCCCAATTTCATAGCCTTAAGAGTGTGCATATCATGAATGCTTGGTCTTGTTGGATTTGTGAGAATCTACTGAATCTACTGGTACCTTGTTTCCCATGTAACAATAAGAAATATACTCAAAACCTGGATTAATCTTTTTAGTCACATAGCACTACTATTATTCTGAACACTACTGTATAAGATTGATGAGGCGAGACATTCATTCATCAGTGTATGATGAAGAATCAGAAAACGGACTGTGTGACTGATTGTCTTATGCTATGTGATGAGACGAGACATTATTCCATCAATGCATGATGAACGATCGACTGGAATGGGCTTTGAGACTGACTATCTTATACTATCAAACAATTTCATGCAATGGACTTTGGCACATCTTGGCACTGTATATAAGTGGCATGAAAAATAACAAAAGATCTTAGAAACTGAACCCTGTTTCCTCTGGTGTCTCATTTGTTGTCTGTTGTCAGAGAGTTTTTAGGTAATTTTTCCTAACACCAACCAAGGAGTTACAAAAGTTCACCAAACATTTAAATTATGAATGAAATAATGCGACAACCTACTCTGCAATCTTCTTTACATTAGTGGTATGTTAACATCTGAAGAAATATGGTCTGTTAGGTGTATTTTTCCCCCTAAGGAGACAGTTACACTACTACATAAAAGTGACCTCTTTTACTTGTTTGTAGCACTTATCACATCTGCACCATGAATATGTCAAGAAAACCTACTTGCAGATCTACTTTATTCAATGGAGGTTTGTGCTGTGTGTGCAATTTGTTAGTGTTCAAAAATACATCTGGAGAATGTGGGCATCGATCCTACTACCTCTCGCATGCTAAGTGAGCGCTCTACCATTTGAGCTAATTCCCCTATTATACAACCACTCAAGTGCTAACAGACAGCCGAATACGTTATTCAGCATGTTATTCAGACAAGTTTGGACATGTCTATCTCGGCTTTCAATGCTTACCAGTCCAGTAAGTATCAGTGAAATTGTGGAGAGCTGGACATGTCCAAACTTGTCCTCTGACACGCCGAAACGGAGGTGTTCCTTTGTCTCGCTTCCAAAGCGAATCGGTCGTGACGCGCGAAGCCTCCGCGCGGCTTTCCATGACAAAATCTCTTGTTAAAAGTGAAATCTGCTGGAAAATGGCTGATGTCCAGCTCTTGTGATAACCAGAGAAAGAGCACACGATGGTCTCGTATCCACGGAGCCATCCGTTTAGAAATGGTCCGGTGGCTTGTGCCGCGTCGTCGCAGCTCGGAGCACGGCGTGCTGAGCGTCCTTAAAGGGGTCCTTAAAGCTGTACTAACAGACCTTGTTCTCTGTGAAGTCCGTAAAATTTTCACCGAAAGTCAGATAAATTTTTCGAATGGTTTCCAGGTGCCAGTCTCTAACAGCTTCTGAAAAAAATCTGATGGAAAAAAACCCCAAATCATTCCGCCATTTCCAGACAAAATCCGACGACGGGGCGGTACCACTCCTTCCACAAGGCGTGCTCACAGGCGAATGACGTCACCGACAGGCGTGGAAAAACTCACGCATGCGCACGAGGGTTCAAGCTTGTCTGACGTGAAAACATATGAATCAAATCCATATAGTTTTAAAAAAAAAAGGTACGATACTTTAAGGACAGACCTCGTATATAAAAACAGACAAAAGCAACAAGAAAAAAAAAACCTTTCCATGACTATAACAATATCTCTGAACAACATAGCACCACAGCTATTACAGTGAGGGTGGTGTTTATTTTTGTGGTGAGAGTGCACACAGAGGGTTGAAAGCTTAACAGACACATGAGGGAGCTGTTGAGCTGACAAAGCAAACAGCAAACAGCTCAAATCAATTTCATTGTTTGGTGATTCATGTCCACTTCTTATCAGTGGACCCCGCAACAACCTCTCAGATAGTCACACGCATGCTGACACATTCCATAATCAGTGTAAAATGCAGCATACACATGTGGAACCAGATGGTGGAATTCTCAAGAAATGATGGTTTCTCAGCATACAAAAGATGGAGACCCACGTCCTACTTTTTCCAGGTCAAAACTTCTCAATCACCCCTCATAAGCGACATTTCAAACCAATCAGCGGCACCACACAGACCGGCCAGATGGGGCTGTCTTCAGATTAGGCCAGATGTCCAAAAAAAAAAAAAAAAAAGTAACTGCTTGACTACAAGATGGAACTGCGATTACAAAAACTAATTGAAAACTATCTTCAATGCAACATGACATATGAACTAATTTTGGCCGTCCTTCATCCTTTCTGAAAGATAACCTGTGTGGCATAATCATATGACAAAGGGTTTTGCTGTTCAATAGGTAAGTATCAGGTCTGGGTGATGGTTCAGGCTGGACACAAATGCAGGACTCAGACAACTGGCTCTGTATGTAAAAACAGTTTACTGAAACAGTAAACGGGGTCCGATACACAGAAAGGCAGTCCAACAGGAATAACAAAAGTAGGAACATCAGGCAAAGGCATGGTCGAGGAAACAAGCAGGTGGTCAAAAAACACATGAAGCAGGCAGAACAAGAAAACAAGATACAGCGATGGAGAGAAGGCACTAGGCGCATCAATCTGGCGAGGGAGTAAAGCAAAATGAGCAGCTTAAATACACCCAGGTGATGAGGTGCAGATTGAGAGCAGGTGTGCATGGAATACACCAGAATGAGGGTGTGGCCAGAGAGAGGGAAACACCCACCACCAAGAGCCAGCAGAGACAGACAAGAGAAAAAGTGACAGACAGACCCAAAGAGGAAATACTCCAACAAGAGAAAAAACAAAACAGAAAATAACTGAAAAAACACATCAAAGCCAAGAAATAAAAGCAGACAAAACTAAATTCCTGACAGTAAGTAGAAAGTACATATGTATAAAATTAATTCATGACTGGTCAAAATACATTTTTTTAAATGTGCTATTACATTTTTACTACCCCAAAACTGTAGCTTTATTTATAATGAAACTCTTTACTGACTTGTAAGAATTGGGAAATGTGAATGCAAAAAGTTCACTATCTCTAACATTTATTTTTCTGAATATGCCACCTGACCCCCGCAGTTGCACCTGTTCTAAAGAGTCCAATTACATTTAGAGATATCTTACGCTACAGGAGTAGTTTTGTCCCAGCAGCAATTGTGCAACTGAACAAATCTTAGTAGGTTTGCATATGCTTATATTTAGATATTTATATACTTATTTATTTATTTGCCCTTTGCACACTAGTTTTAAGCTGACCATCTTTTTAGTGGTTTTAAGGTTGTGAGTCCTTGGTGGTGTTTGTTAACTTGTTTTGTGTATGTTCTTTGTTAGTATTTTTAGTGTTTTTTATTGTTGTTGTTGTGTTGACTAACATGGACGCCTTTTTTCTGTTTTCTGTTTGCTGCAAGCCAAATCTACCTACGGGTACAAATAAAGTTACCTGTACCTGAACCTGAACCTGATCTTAATATCTGGTTCTTTGTAGTCATATTGTAATTAAGAATAAGAGGGAGAAGTAAGGTCTATAAAGGTTTCCCATTGGTGCCAATGCTTATCTCCAGGTTCCACAGCGTGATACAAATGAGAATCAATGACTTCCCCTGAAGGAGACCCTACTCTGATGCCAGTTACTTCCCCAGTCAAGGCCAGTACGCATTTATAGCTGGGTCAACTGAGACAATGCAGAAGACGTATCTTGTCCAAGGACACAGACAAGTAGCCTGAGTGGGATTCCAATCCAGGTCTGTGTATTGGTAGCCAGTACTTGCTCTAATTGCTTTGATAATGATGCATTAAAGTGCATTTTTAGATGTCTGGAAAAACACTGTTTGAGGTGTTTATTAGCAGAAACAAAATACATCCTTCATAACAATCTGTTCAGGCATGTATAATTACCCACAACAACAAACTGAACAGTTTTGATGAACTTATAATGATTCCTTCATATCTACATGGGAACAGCCCCCCCACGGCAAGCTCAATGAAGATACAAATACGCTAGAAACAAATGCACTTTGCACTTCTGTGAGTTCCTCTTTCAATTCTTGAATTACATTCGCTGTTTCCTTCTAAATGCAAAAAGCAAAATCTGTTTTTCCCAAACATGAACTGCTGCAAATTTCTGTAAGATCCTGATAATCATCGGGCATCAAGCAAAAAGCTCATCAAGAGCTTAACAGACTGGTAAGTAGCAGTTACCCTGAGCCGTGTGGTGACTGCTGTCATCAGTTCGTGAGTACAGACAATGTAAATGTAGCCATAATGAAAGCAGAGAGACAAGAACCACAGCCTTTGCCATCAGTCACTGGGCAAAAGATGGAGTATACCCAGGACAGGCCACCAGTCAGGACTGAATTTAAAGTGACAAAACTTAACATTTTGGCTTGTTTCCAAAATCAGCTGAGTATTTTTTTATACTGTTTACATTGAAACATTATTGGTTAAGAAGAACTGTAACAAGACTTTGTGTCTGTGTTTGCTATTATCTGACAATTTTATTAAATCTAAATTATTAAACAAATACTCCCATCAAATAATCTGATTAGTAAACAATAATAAAATAATTATTAGTTACAGAACTAGAATAAATGGAGATGAAGAGCCTTTATTATCTTCATATATATATATATATATATATACATATATATATATATATATATATATATATACATACATACAACAAAATGTGTCCTCTGCATTTAATCCATCCTAATTACAGTTAGACACAATCCAACCACTAGGAGCAGTGGGCAGCCACAGTCCGGCGCCTGGGGACCAACTCCAGATGTAGAGACGCTGCCTTGGTCAGGGGCAGAGAAAGGAGCAGACCCTAAATAAGCAACAAGATTGTGGGATAAAACCCATGCAGACAACATGCAACAACTCCACACAGAAAGGTCAGGAAGCGATCCCACAACCTTCTTGCTGTGAGGCACCAGTGGCAGTGCTAACCACTAAGCCACCATGCTGCTGTGAGTGACTTCTCAGAATGGATGATATGGCGCGAAAGTATTATGTTTTTTTTTCTCCCATATGGATATTCACCAGTGTTTATTAGCAGAAACAGAATACAGGCAAGGTTGGGTAGGATTACTTTGAAAGAATACATGTGGATTACATGTATGTACGAGGCCTGTTAGAAAAGTATCCGACCTTTTTATTTTTTCAAAAACCTGATGGATTTGAATCACGTGTGCTTGCATGAGCCAACCTTGAACCTTCGTGCGCATGCGTGATTTTTTTCACGCCTGTCGGTTGGGTCATTTGCTTGTAAGCAGCCTTTGTGTGAGGATGGGTGGAGTCTCTCATTGTTTTTTCTTTGCAAGGAAATGGCGGAATGACTGGAGTAGTGCAACTGCATCAAATTTTGCCAGAAACTGGGCGACAGCCAGGTGGAAACCATTCGGATTATTCAGACGGCTTTCGGTGACGATGCTATGGGCATCACACAGATTAAGGAGCGGTACAACCGGTTTAAAGACGGCCGCACAACGGTGGAGAGCGAGCCGCGCTCCAGGCGGCCAGCAACATGCTGAAATGACCAGATCATTTCCAAAGTGAACGCTGTGATGATGTGGGACCGTCGTGTGACTATCCGAGAAATTGCTGAAGAGGTGGACATCAGCACTTTTTTGGCACATTCCACTGTGACAGAAGATTTTGCCATGAAAAGAACTGCAGTGAAATTCATCGGCACGAAGCTGATGGCGCAGCAAAAGCGCCTTCGTGTTGAAGCCTCACAGGACATGTTGTGACATGCCCAGCTCTTCCACCATTCGGAAGATTCAGACGGCTTTCGGTGGCTTTTCAGTCGTGTGACTATCTGAGAAATTGTGGATGCATGCACACGAAGGTTCAAGGTTGGCTCATGCAAGCACACGATTCAAATCCATCAGGTTTTTGAAAAAAATTAAAAAGGTCAGATACTTTTCTAACAGACCTCGTATCACCGCTGGACTGATAGCATTGCACACCGGGCATTTGCCCGCTGGCCTGATGGCCTACTGGCCTGCTGATTTTTTTTTTTTTTTTTAACGAAGTAAAGCGAGCTGTGAGCTTTTCATCCACGTTTTTTTTTTTTTTTTTTTGTAGCTGCTACGACTCGTCATCACCTCTTAAAGCGCGCTGATAACAGCACACCTGCACTGAGCTTTACAAAGACATTTTTATGCTTTTTTCCTCCTTTATTTAGAACTGAGCTGAGCCGCTCCGTATCTGCACGTTAAAACAGCTGATCCTCCGCAACGCGTCAACAACTAACACTATTTTCCACTCAAATGCACCTAAACTCTCTTTCTGAGGACCACATGATGTGAAAATGCAATAAAACTTTCTGACCTGTAAATCTGGTCATGTTTTCTGCATAAATAAATGTTATCCATTCTTTGTGCTCAAACGCCAAAGCAGGGGCGAATCCAGATGGAATGGGAAGGGATGTCCACCCCTCACAACACCCCTAGATTAAAGGTCCAGTTTTGAAGCCTTTTTTTTACTACAACTACTAATACTACTTAAAATAATAATAATTTCGACAAGTAAAATGTTTAGAGAAAATTTAAATGTTAGAAAAATGTTAGAAAGAATTTAATAGTTACATTTATTAACAATGTAGGTTAGAAATTACAAGTTTTACTGTTACAGTGCTGTCAACAGTTAAATATGAGGTCAAGAAAGAGGACTTTATTTTACTTTTTATAAAACAAGTATTTATTTTCATTGAAGTCAAGAAAGGGTGACCACTACGGCCATGACGGTAAGTGAAGGTTAACTTCAGCTATTAATTGATGAACAGCAACCTAACTTGTTCATAAATCAGACATCTGTGTGTGAGAGAGACATTCTGATCTTCTGGTCCGAAGTAAAGTGCTGTCTAACTGGGTCACTCAGATATGAATTATGGTTGGATATAATTTTCATTCGTGCTAACTCTGCCAGTCACGTAACCTAGCCTAGCAATGTAACCTGTGCAAATGGTGTGCATGGCTAGCTACCATGCTGTCGCCGCCAGGCTGTTTCTTTATTCTTTATTCAATTTGTGTGACGGTCGTGCGTCGGTCATACGAAGTATGCTGTTTTGCACAGTCTGCGGTGCGGTGGCGTGGTATAACGGCGTCCCTGTCTAAAATGTATTTTCCCAAGTCCTGGCATAATTTCACATACCTAACATTTTACTTTAAATTGAGAGTCATTCTCTAAGTTGATTAGCAACACAAATTGGTAATAAAAGAAATCCTTGATGTTACTTGTAGCTTGTAGTGAGATAGACAACTGTCTCCATCTTGTGGCCTTTTTGTGTATTGCAGTTTCAAAAGTTCAACCTTTGTATCCAGTCATTGGTCCAGTCATCCAGTCATTTCTTGCTTTATATGATGAATTGTATCACACAAGTAATGATATATTATTTATAGTATAGCCTACAGTATTTCTATAACAAATGTTTTTATCTAATTTCTATTTCTAAATTTAAGTAACAAGGCTGAATGAAATGACGGCTTATTATGTCTAAAAAGTAATGTGACCTACTGTCAATAGATCATACTTTTGATAAGCCTATGATAACTGTATTTCGGGAGAACTTTTCATAATGCTTCTTATAGTGTTAAAATGTATGTGTCTCCTGGTGCACATTGATCGGTTAAGGGACCAAAAAAAAAAAACCACGCTGTCACAGCAGGCTTCATTTTTTTCCCCTTCGATACCTGGTGGTGGCCTGGTCTTGGTTAAAAATGCCCGGCCTGAAAAATTTCCCCAGTCCAGCCCTGCCTCGTATGTACATACATTTGGATTACTTGTAATCTGATTACTTTTGGATTACATTTCAAAGTAATCCTACCCAACCCTGAATACAGGCTTTATAACAATCTGTTCAGGAGTGTATATAATTACCCACAACAACTGCTTTCATGATCTTATATTGATTCCTTCATTCCCCCGTCATGGAGGATACCTTTCATTTTTTGTAGCACAGCTGTAAAAGAAGACAAATCACACTGGTTCCTAATGTGGGCTAACAAGTTTGAGAACCCTCATTTTTGTGAAACGGAGGATCCCACATCAACAGAAGGTGGGGAGCATGAATTCCTGCCACCGAAGAAGCAAAAACATCAAGAAAAACAAAATCCTGACCAGTGATGACATAATGCAATCTGCACCCTCACCACTAGATGGCGGTAAATCCTACACACTGTAGCTTTCAGTGTATAACATGTGACAGGGGACCGCCACGTCAACCTGGGATAGAAAATCCACCAGGGACAGAATCTAACCAAGGTGTTCACTTCCCTCATCAACAATGCCTTTAACAATTTAAGAACCCGATAACACAGAACACACACGCAGCTGTAGGTGAGAGCAAACAGCCTTCTGTCGCTCAGGTTGCTGCAACTTTCAGACAAAAACATGTTGATGCATGTTACTGTGAGTATGGACTGAGAATTTTGTCAGGCATGTAAGGACTAATAAACAGCCGTTCAGGCTATGCTGTATGCTGGCTTCTGTCTGACGACCGACACCCAAATAGGACGCGACTGCAGCTCTGGTGAAAGAAGACAGATGCCAAATCTAAAGAGTGGGACGTCGGTCACTGGATTTCAAAATGGTTTTAAGTTCTCACTGTTCTTTCAACTTTGATAACAAAGGACACAACCGAAAATAAAAAGCTTGGCGTACTCTTGCAATACTGTCTTCTGGCATTATGAGGGACTATTAGAGAGCCAATAACACAGCAAAGTTACTCCATGTTTGACCCTATTCCTGACCTCCTGTTACATACAATATGTATAAGGATAACTAAAGAAAAAAGATGACTTTTGTAGCCTTTATCATTGAAATATCACTATATTAAGTAACTAAATGGGAAATGTCATTTGTGCAGTACTTGATGTTTTTGCATTTGGCTGCTTGTCAAAAAAATTCAGGATTCACAGCTCATACCAGAGAGGCAATGACATGACATAAAGACGATTAGACAGCAAGACAAAACTCTTCCCTCCTGATCTGACCTACCCAGCCTGAGCTACCACATTTGGGATCACATCAAATTATCATTAAGTTTGTTTTACATTTATGAAAACAGGTTTCAGTAAGATTTCAACTGATGTGAAGAATTTTCATTCCCAAAATATGTTGGGAACAGACTAAAGCCCTGTTAGAGTGGGATTAGTTTTATATGAGTATAAAGGACATCTGTAGTACTTATTTCCAATTCACACAAAATAAAAAAATCTGTATAAATGATACCCAATACCCCACAAGAAAGGTAATACTTTGCATCTGATGCTCATAACTAGCAAACAAAAGTTCATTTATCTATTATGACAACATGAGCATTTACTTCCCACATAATTACATACTGTGTACATGTGCACTCTATCCAGGCTACAATTTCTGGCTGCTTTAATTTTCGTCATACGCCTAAAGTCTTGGAAAACTCTTTTTCCTCCAGAATATATACAGACATGTCTATTTGCACAGGATCTGTATAACCTGAGAGCATACATGTAGAGAATCTTTACTGGCACGGAAGCAAAATCCATAAAAATGACTGAAAAGGAGCATTTGGATGGGACTAAAATCACTGGGAAACCCTGGTAATAATTACATTATCTCACCTCTCCATGTAAAACTAATCCCATTTGCATAGGGTCTAGTAAGGAAATGCTTAGTGATGAAATCTGAAATGGAAATGTTACATCTCTACAGTTGCTGTGCAGATTATATTGCATAGATTAAAGCGCCTTCTTCTCACCTGTCTTGATTATTTATGGCACAAGTAAGTGCATTTGAGGAGTGTTATTTAACAACTTTTTGGTATTTACAGTAGATGGCATGAAATCTGAGTGCAAAACTGAGTACAGCGTGCAAAGGGGTTGTATTTATTAGCTTTATTAGTTGTGTCGGTGATTTGGGCATAATATGAAAAAAAATCTGATCATCATCTGTCATCCTGTGGGACTATGACTTGGAAAGTCAACTAAAGTGAGACTTTTTCTGGTGTGGTAATACACCTGCACCAATGCATCAGCGTGCGCCAGCAAAGAGCAGCCATCAAAGCTCCCTGAAGTGAAGCAGACAGGTGAGGTTTTGTGTTTTTTCATTATATTAGTGTTTAATTTTGTTTAGGGAGGGGTGGTAGCCAAGTGGTTAGTGCGCTTGGTTTCATCCCGGTTCAAACCCCACCCCTGCCACATTTCTTTATGTGATGTGCAGTCCAGGAAGGGCATACGGCATAAAACTTGTGCTAAATCAACATACAGATCCACTTTGTATCTGCTGTGGTGACCCCAATTGAAAACAAGGGAACAGCCTAAGGGGCTTACTTTTGCTATTGATTTATCTATCGAGTGATCAATGGATCACTCGACAGATAGACAGACAGACGGCCGCGGGGGTAGTAGCCAAGTGGTTAGTGCGCTTAATTTCAATGCAGAAGGTCCCTGGTTCAAATTCCACCCCCCTCCATTGCAGAGTTGTGTCAGGAACAGCACCCAGCATAAAACATACGGCAAAACAACATGCAGATCGACCCCGAGTGAAAAACAAGGGAGCAGCCAAAGAGACTTACTTTTACAATACAGATAGAGAGGTTTTTTTGCGGAAATGAGCTGAATCCCACTTGCTATTAGCAAAATCACTGGAGAGAAAAAAAAAACACACCACCAAAATGCTGTTTTTTTCCCCCCCATCTTATTTTTAGTTGTTGCTTTTTCGTATGAGTGAGAACACATGGCCATCAGATTAACAAGTAAAAATGCCTGGCAGCTATCATTTTACAACTCGCACTGACTGCCGGTTACACTGACCTTGACCCAGGAGCATTTTTTTCTTTCGCTGTTTGTTTTCAATGTTTCTGAAGAATAGGAACAAACACTGTAAGGTAATGCCTCATCTTGCTATCCTTATTTAACACACGCACGCACACATATATTTGTAGTTGTGGCATCTGAAGTCAGCATAATATATGGAATATCAACCATTCAAATCTGTAAATGGAATCACTGAAAAAAAGGTGTTTACATTTTTCTTTAGTCTACAATAACAAGTTGTGTGTTTCCTCAAGGGAGATGTTTAAAAAAATCCAAACACCAAGATAGTGGGAAAAGTGTCAGTTTCCCAGAATAGTTTTATAACTTCATTTAGTGGTTTGTGACGTTGAAGGAATTTGTGAGCTCACAGTATTTACAGCCAGCTTTGTGTGGTGTCACATATGTGGTTCTGAGAACTATATTTTCCCAGTATGTGTAAACGCTTCACTAGTGTGCACATCTCTCTTTCTCCTGAGGTACTGCTGTCAGTGTTTTAGGCCATGCCCTTAGCTTTCCCACCTTCAGTCACCTGTTGATGACCTGTCAATAATCACCTCATCACCTCTTGTTATTTACTCATCTCAGCTTTTATCCGTTCATCTCAGCTTTCATTCAGATGACCTGAGGCTTGACCTACAGTGGGCATATATTTACATACACCTTGGCTAAAAAAATTACAATTTTTCCCTATCTGCACATAATCCCATTTTACCGAACAAAATGTGTGTAAGCAAATCTTTCAACTGATTCAAGGAACAAAAACAAAACCAAAACCAGAAGTTTGATATTTTTTAGGATGGAACAGCAAAGTTTATCTGATTCTTTCAATGTCAGACAGAAAATTCACCAGCGACAAGCAATTAAAGTAAATTTTGGTGTGGTGTCTCTATTTCCAACCACAGCAGGTACATATTTTGCTAAGTACCTTATAAATGTTAGGGCCCCTTCGCACATAGTGCGAAGTTTGAAGCAAGAATTATGTGGAAAACGTGTAAAATCGTCCCAACCTCAAACGCCTCATACACCTGTTGCTACAACTATTTCCGTACACCAGCGGCTGAAAGACAGAGTGTGTGCTGTGCAAACCCATCGATCCCTCTTGCGGCAGGTGTCGGCCAAATTCCAGGTGACACGCATGAACATCTAACACCGCTCACATGGCACTTAGAAAACGTGTGGCCACACTGTTAAACCGAACACTCCATTTTAATACAATAATTAAGTTAATGTAACTCAAACTTTGAAAAAGTTATAGTCACTCATTTCCATTAATTAAACTAACTCAAAAATGAATTGTCATAACAACTCGGTTCCTTGAAGTGCATTTAAAGTTTTGGGGCATTTAAGTGTTGGTGATGTATTTCCAGTGCATTCCATTCACTCATTTTATTTGAGTTTATATAACGGAGGCCAGCAGGTGTCACTGTGCATATGTAGTTAGTAAACCTCACTCCCAACAGAAGAATTCGCTGGACACAAGAACAGAGCCCTGGGTTTTAGCCTTCTGGTTACAGAGTCTGATTTCCATGCCGGAGATCATAAGTTTGCGTCCCGAGGGGATCGAACGGGCAAAGTCATAACAACACAACGCAGAGTCAACAAGTAAACCAAAGAATGCATCAAAAAAATCTAATCCAAGGACTTCCGCTTCCGGGCCAATGGAGTGAGCAGCAGGTTAGGGCAGCTCTATTGAATACATTGATTTAAAACGAACTAGACCAGAAAAACACAGACCAAACTGCGACATACAGGGCTAAAATAACCAACTGTCCGAAATGGCAACAAAAAAAGATACTCGGAAATATACACAGAAAACCATCCAGGCGACTACAGTCCAGGCCAGCGCGGACGAGCTTGACATCATGGCGGAGACCGGCCATGGCCCTGGGGAAGAGTCCGCGATCTCCGTGAAAGCGCTACAGAACGAACTACAATCCCTCCGGAACGACCTGAAATCATGCATTAAATCAAACGCTGACATGCTACACAAAGAATTACGTGAGGACATTTCTTCAATTCGGCAGGAGGCTAAAGCGGACATAAAGGCGCGCCGAGACGAACTCTCCCAAAAGATAGAGGCGCTATATAACACTCATAAGCAGACGGAAAGTACACAACGGGAGATGGAAAAATCCTTAAGTGACTTTTCTGACAGGGTGATTTCACTGGAGAAGTCACACGAATTGCTGACAAAAGAATGCAAGAGTCTACGGGAGAAATGCAGCGATCTGGAGAACAGGAGCCGCAGACAGAACCTGCGTATTGTGGGAGTCACGGAGGATGCTGAGCGGGGGAATCCTAGCAGCTTTGTAGCCGAGCTCCTACTTCAGGTGCTGGGGCAAGACAAGTTTGACTCACCTATTATCATCGATCGAGCTCACAGGACCCCTGGCCCGAAACGGCACCAAGGTGAACACCCTTGAGCCATAATTGTACGTCTGCATTATTACACCCAGAAGGAAAAAATATTGGAGTTATCCAGACAAAAGGGACAGCTGTCCTATAAAGGTGCACCACTACACATATTCCCGGACCTGTCCCCAGAGGTCGGCCAGCTCCGGGCATCATTTAACCAGATGAAGAAGACGCTACGTAATGCAGGGGTGCCGTACAGCCTGTACTTCCCGTCAAAGTTGGTGATAACCATGAACGGATCCAAACACTCGTTCACTGACCCACGGGAAGCGGAGATGTTTGTGAAGGACAACATAACAAAGAGGGATGCGCCGGAGGAGACGTAATTCTCTTTTTTCTCCCCCTCGACGATTTTGAACTGATCAGTGCTATATTCCAAAGACACAAATTAAAAGTGGTGAGAGTTATCTGTTCTTATAATTCTACTGCGAGAGCACAGTATATATTTTATTATTACTTCTGTTATTAACACCTATGGTGCATAATATTTAGATAATGTTTTGTTTTCACTGTGTTTAACCCTGTTTAGGCCTTATTTAAAATTACTCTGGCCCTGTTGGCATAATACTCTGGTCTAGGTTTATAGGGTCATTTATCACTAGAGCTTAGTGTGAAGTCAAGAGTCCACACTCCTCTCTTATTTGAAGGACTTTTTTTTTGTTTGTTTTATTTTTACTACATTGTATTGACGGTGCTTCAGTTCAGGAGAGCACCTCTTTTCTAATAGACAAAGTTTTACTGCACTGGAGGCAGCTGTGTTTTTTTTTCTTTGTTGTTGTTGTTTGTTTGTTTGTATGGGGAAAATCAGAGAGGGTATGGGGTTTGCTACTTTTTCTTTTCTCTTTCTCTTTTCTTGTGTTTTCAGAGGGTGGGGGCAGGGTCACATGTTAATTCACTCTGAACTAGAACCTGGATAAGAATTTACTTAATACTATTTCCTGGAACTGTAAGGGACTGAATGGTGCTGTGAAGCGGGGCAACATCCTGTCTCATTTGAAAAAACTTAATACAGATATTGGTCTCTTGCAGGAAACTCACCTGAAGGACAAAGATCATTATAGATTGTGTAGAAACTGGATCGGCCAAATTTTTCATTCAAATTTTAATACTAAAAGCAGAGGTGCAGCAATAATAATTAGAAAATCAATCCCTTTTGTGGCAACCAAAGTAATCTCAGACAGTAAAGGTAGATATATTATTGTTTTGGGGAGGCTCTTTAATGAATTAGTTATTCTAGTTAGTGTCTATGTTCCAAATATCGATGATAAACAATTCATCCTTATATCCTTTTTTAATTATATCCTTTTTTTTCTACAATACCAAATCTGGACTCGCACAAACTTATAGTTGGTGGAGACTTCAACCTGATATTAGATCCCCAATTAGATCGGTCCTCACAGAGAACAGTGGCTCTGTCTAAATCTGCACGAACTGTTTTGGATTTTATGGTGACATTTAAAATAGTAGATCCATGGAGATTATTTCCTTCGACAAGTCAGTATTCATACTTTTCACCAGTCCACCGCTCTTATTCTCGGATAGATTTCTTTCTAATTGACTCCGGACTGCTACCAATAGTTAATCAGTGTGAATATAAAACAACTGTCTTGTCAGATCATTGCCCAGTACTTTTACAATTAATTTTTGGGCTGAAATCCGTTAAAAGATGGAGACTTAATAACAATTTATTGTCGGAGCAAAAATGGCAGGAAGAAATAAAGAAACACATTGATATATTTCTTGATAGCAATGACACACCCGATGTCACAGGATCCACGATTTGGGAGACGCAAAAAGCCTGTATACGAGGACACCTGATTTCGCAGAGTAGCTTCATTACTAAAAAACGAAGAAAAAAGGAACTAGATATTATTGAAAATATTGCAGAGGTGGACAGGCAGTGTCTGTCCTCTCCATCGCCTGATTTATACAAAAAGAAGCAGTCTCTTCAGACAGAACTTAATTTGCTCTATACGACTGAAACAACCAAGTCACTCACTATGTTGAGACATAACCATTATGAACATGGAGAAAAGGTAGGTAGGCTTCTCACATCCCAAGTTAAGGAACAAACAGCTTCAAGGGCAATTCCACAAATCAGAACTGAAACAGGACAAACAACAATGGACCCAATAGAGATCAATGAAACATTTAAGACATTTTATATAAATTTATACACTTCTGAATCTAAAAATGATATAGCACTAATAGGTAATTTTTTTAAAGGCCTTCATATTCCAACAATTAGCACAGAACATACAGACCTATTGGAGAAAGCAACTGAATTAGAGGAACTAAAATGTGCAATAGATAAAATGCAAAACTCAAAAGCGCCAGGCCCAGATTGTTGTGTGAGCCGCTGAAGAGGAGGTACTGCTGGCCCACCACCACCAGATGGCGCCCTGCTTGAAGTACGGGCTTCAAGCATGAGAGGGCGTCATAGCAACCGGGAGTGACAGCTGTCACTCGTTATCAGCACCAGCTGTCACTCATCCACATCACATCACCACCACCATAAAGGCCGGACTGCAACTCCACCTCCCCGCCGAGAAATCAGCTATCAGAGGAGGTAATTTCTCTGCTGAACGTCTAACTGCATTATAGTCTGGACTCTTTTTGCAGCCATATTCCTGTGGTGTTCCTTATCTGTTGGATTGGCGTTAGGTGTGATCAGCGACGGCTTCGCTCCACACTCCATCCAGATAAGTGGTTAGACAGGAGCTGCACGAGTGTGTGATTGGAGGTGGAGGTGCTCCCTCCCAAAAGAATACAGACTGTGGGATTACTGAGTGTGCGAACTCACACTCATCAATACTGTTTTTCTGTTCTCTGCCAGCAGTACCAGGTCTGACAGCTGGAGAGGGTGACCACCTGGGGACCCAGGACTTGGCGGCTCCGGTGTTCTTCAGATCTGTTGGCGGTGAAGGCCGTGTGGGATCCGGCTCGGCTCAGGACGGATGTCTCCTATCCTCAAGCCTGTCCACACGTCACTCAAATCTGTAATTCGGTGGTACCTAAACTGTGATTGTATTTCGTTGTGCACTACAACATTAAATTGTTACTGTTTGGCTTATCCATTGCCCGTTCATTTAACGCCCCCTGTTGTGGGTCCGTGTTCCTACACCTTCACAACAGGATTTCTCGGCCAGCGTCATGGATCCCGAGGGGCGTCAACCATCGCTTGAACAGCCAATGGAAGAGCGAGGTGCACAGGCGTCAGCAGGAGGCGTGTTAGGTGAGCTGCAGCAAATCTTAACCGCTTTCACTGCTCGGCTGGACTTAGTCACCGAGCAGAGTGTGATCCTCAATCGGAGGATGGAGGCTCTCACCGCCAAGGTAGAAGCGCAGGCCCAGGGTGCTGCTGCAGCACCTCCACCTGCTGACCGGAGGCCTGAAACAGACATTCCGCTGGTCGTTCAACAAACCCCCCCACCGTCCTCTGAAGCATACATAAGCCCTCTGGAGCCGTATGGAGGTTGTGTCGAGACGTGCGCGGACTTCTTAATGCAGTGCTCGCTCGTCTTTTCACAGCGTCCCGTTATAGACGCGTCAGACGCTAGCTGGGTGGCTTACGTAATAAATCTGCTTCGAGGAGAGGCACGCGCCTGGGCTACGGCGCTCTGGGAGCAGAATTCACGGCTCCTAACGACATACGCTGGGTTTGTGAGGGAGTTCAGACAGGTGTTCGACCACCCCCATAGAGGCGAGACCGCTTCAAGCGTGCTGCTGTCGATAAGACAGGGGTGTCGGAGCGCGGCGAAGTATGCAGTCGACTTCCGCATCGCGGCAGCGCGAGCCGGCTGGAATACTGTTGCGCTCCACGCCGCCTTTGTAAACGGGCTGTCTCTGGTCCTTAAGGAGCACCTGGTGGCGAAGGACGAGCCGCGGGATTTAGACGGGTTTATCGACCTAGTTATACGGTTAGACAACCGATTAACAGAACACCGACGGGAGCGAGACGAAGGGCGTGGTCAGGCACAAGCCGTCCCTCTTCCTCCCGGGTCTGAAAGGGAGCCGTCTTCCACACGCTCCACAGCCAGGGTACTCCACGTGACGACAGCTCCCCCTGCTGACGTTGCTATGGAAACAAGCAGGGCCAAAAGGCGATCAGATCAGAGACAAGGGAGGCTGGTCCGTGGCGAGTGTTTTCACTGCAGCTCAACCGAGCACACGCAGAAAACTTCCCCAAACGGTCAAAACAGCAGTACTCGTCCTTAGAGACTGGGCTAAGGGTGGGTCATAATACCCACGCGGGGAAGCACCGTAAATCTGCATGCATCCCAGTCACGATCCTGAGTGGGGATCTGACCCTTCACGCCCCAGCACTGGTAGACACAGGGTCAGAAGGGAATCTGCTGGACAGCAGATGGGCAAGGGAAGTCGGGCTCCCTCTAGTGGCTCTACCTTCACCTTTGAAGGTACGGGCACTAGATGGCACCCTTCTTCCATTAATCACACACCAGACACAACCAGTGACATTGGTGGTGTCTGGTAATCACAGGGAGGAGATCGTGTTCTATGTAACACCTTCCACCTCCCGGGTGATTTTGGGTTATCCTTGGATGATAAAACACAATCCCCGGATTGATTGGCCATCTGGGGTTGTGGCTCAGTGGAGCGAAACCTGCCATCGGGAGTGTCTCGGATCCTCGGTTCCGCCTGGTGTGACAGCTAGTGAGGAGGTTAAAGCCCCCCCCAATCTGACGGCGGTGCCAAGTGAGTACCACGATCTTGCTGACGTTTTCAGCAAAGATCTGGCGCTCACCCTTCCCCCGCACCGTCCGTACGATTGTGCAATTAATTTGATCCCGGGCGTTGAGTACCCGTACAGTAGGCTGTACAACCTCTCACGTCCTGAGCGAGAATCAATGGAGACCTACATCTGGGACTCATTAGCTGCCGGGCTGATCCGGAACTCCACCTCCCCGATGGGTGCTGGTTTCTTTTTTGTGGGCAAGAAAGACGGCGGACTCCGTCCATGCATTGATTACAGGGGGCTGAACGAGATCACGGTTCGCAACCGATACCCTCTGCCCCTGTTAGATTCAGTGTTCACGCCCTTGCATGGAGCCCAAATATTCACGAAACTGGATCTTAGGAATGCGTACCACCTGGTTCGGATCCGGAAGGGAGACGAATGGAAGACGGCGTTTAACACCCCGTTAGGTCACTTTGAGTACCTGGTCATGCCGTTCGGCCTCACTAACGCCCCCGCAACGTTCCAAGCTTTGGTAAATGACGTCTTGCGGGACTTCCTGCATCGGTTTGTCTTCGTATATCTGGATGATATACTCATCTTTTCCCCGGATCCTCAGACTCATGTTACGCATGTACGTCAGGTCCTGCAGCGGTTGTTGGAGAACCGGCTGTTTGTGAACGGCGAGAAGTGCGAGTTCCACCGCACTCTTTGTCCTTCCTGGGGTTTATCATCTCCTCCAACTCCGTCGCCCCTGATCCGGCCAAGGTAGCGGCGGTGAGAGATTGGCCCCAACCTACAAACCGTAGGAAATTGCAGCAGTTCCTCGGTTTTGCTAATTTTTACCGGAGGTTCATCAAGGGCTATAGTCAGGAAGTTAGCCCCCTGACAGCCCTGACCTCCACTAAAGTCCCCTTCACTTGATCGGATCGGTGCAAAGCCGCGTTTAGGGAGTTGAAACGTCGGTTCTCGACTGCACCAGTTCTGGTGCAGCCCGATCCTACTCGCCAATTTATAGTTGAAGTGGATGCCTCTGACTCAGGGATAGGAGCCGTGCTATCCCAGAACGGGGAGTCCAATAAGGTTCTCCATCCTTGTGCCTATTTTTCCCGCAGGTTGACCCCGGCAGAAAGGAATTATGATGTCGGCAACCGGGAACTTCTTGCGGTGAAGGAGGCTCTGGAGGAGTGGAGACACCTGTTGGAGGGAGCTTCGATGCCATTCACGGTTTTCACAGACCATCGGAACCTGGAGTACATTCGGACCGCCAAGCGTCTGAACCACAGGCAAGTCCGCTGGTCACTGTTCTTCGGGCATTTTGACTTTCGGATCACATACCGCCCCGGGACGAAGAATCAACGGTCTGACGCCCTGTCCCGGGTGCACGAAGAGGAGGTCAGGACCGAGCTGTCAGACCCGACAGAAACCATCATTCCCGAGTCCACTGTCGTGGCCGCCCTCACCTGGGACGTGGAGAAGACCGTCCAGGAGGCCCTGACACGGAACCCAAACCCGGGAACTGGCCCGAAAAACAAAATGTACGTCCCACCAGAAGCCAGGGCTGCAGTTCTGGACTTCTGTCACGGTTCCAAATTCTCCTGCCACCCAGGGGTACGAAGAACCGTGGCAGTCTTTCGGCAGCGCTTCTGGTGGGCGTCTCTGGAAACCGACGTCCGGGAGTACGTCCAAGCCGGCACCACCTGCGCCAGGGGCAAAGCAGATCATCATAAGACCCAAGGCCTCCTCCAGCCTCTGCCCGTGCCTCATCGCCCCTGGTGTCACATCGGCCTGGACTTCGTCACGGGCCTCCCGCCGTCCCAGGGCAAGACTACCATCCTCACGATAGTGGACCGGTTCTCCAAGGCGGCCCACTTCGTGGCCCTCCCGAAGCTCCCGACGGCCCAGGAGACTGCAGACCTCCTGGTCCACCACGTTGTGCGTATGCATGGGATTCCATCGGACATTGTCTCAGATCGTGGCCCTCAGTTCTCCTCCCAGGTCTGGAGGAGTTTCTGCAGGGAACTGGGGGCCACTGTAAGCCTCTCGTCCGGGTACCACCCCCAGACGAATGGCCAGGCAGAGCGGACGAATCAGGATTTGGAGCAGGCCCTCCGCTGCGTGACCTCCGCGCACCCGTTGGCCTGGAGTGACCATCTGGCCTGGATCGAGTACGCTCATAATAGCCAAGTATCATCTGCCACCGGCCTCTCCCCTTTCGAGGTATGTTTGGGGTACCGGCCCCCATTATTCCCGCTAGTGGAGGGAGAGGTCGGGGTGCCCTCGGTCCAGGCCCATCTGAGGAGGTGCCGTCGGGTGTGGCATACCGCCCGCTCTGCCCTGCTCAGAGCCCGGACGAGGGCTAAGGCCCATACGGACCGCCGGCGTGCCCCGGCCCCTACGTATCAGCCCGGGCAGGCAGTTTGGCTATCTACGAAAGACATACCTCTACAAACGGAATCCCAGAAACTAAAGGACAGATTTATAGGACGCTTCACCATCGTGAAGGTCCTCAGTCCAGCCGCAGTGAAGCTGGCAGCTTCAGCTTCACTGCGGATACATCCGGTATTCCACGTCTCCAGACTCAAACCCTGCCACACATCTCCCCTCTGTGCCCCTGGACCGGCGCCGCCGCCTGCCCGGATCATCGACGGCTTGGACTGTGCGCCGGCTCCTGGACGTTCGTCGAAAGGGCCGGGGATTCCAGTATTTGGTGGACTGGGAAGGATACAGACCTGAAGAACGCTCCTGGGTGAAGAGGAGCTTCATCCTGGACCCGGCCCTCCTGGCCGATTTCTACGCCCGGCACCCGGACAAGCCTGGTCGGGCACCAGGAGGCACCCGTTGAGGGGGGGTCCTGTTGTGTGGGCCGCTGAAGAGGAGGTACTGCTGGCCCACCACCACCAGATGGCGCCCTGCTTGAAGTGCAGGCTTCAAGCATGAGAGGGCGTCATAGCAACCGGGAGTGACAGCTGTCACTCGTTATCAGCACCAGCTGTCACTCATCCACATCACATCACCACCACCATAAAGGCCGGACTGCAACTCCACCTCCCCGCCGAGAAATCAGCTATCAGAAGAGGTAATTTCTCTGCTGAATGTGAAACTGCATTATAGTCTGGACTCTTTTTGCAGCCGTATTCCTGTGGTGTTCCTTATCCATTGGATTGGCGTTAGGTGTGATCAGCGACGGCTTCGCTCCACACTCCATCCAGATAAGTGGTTAGACAGGAGCTGCACAAGTGTGTGATTGGAGGTGGAGGTGCTCCCTCCCAAAAGAATACAGACTGTGGGATTACTGAGTGTGTGAACTCACACTCATCAATACTGCTTTTCTGTTCTCTGCCAGCAGTACCAGGTCTGACAGCTGGAGACGGTGACCACCTGGGGACCCAGGACTTGGCGGCTCCGGTGTTCTTCAGATCCGTTGGCGGTGAAGGCCGTGTGGAATCCGGCTCGGCTCAGGACGGATGTCTCCTATCCTCAAGCCTGCCCACACATCACTCAAATCTGTAATTCGGTGGTACCTAAACTATGATTGTCTGTATTTCGTTGTGCACTACAACATTAAATTGTTACTGTTTGGCTTATCCATTGCCCGTTCATTTAATGCCCCCTGTTGTGGGTCCATGTTCCTACACCTTCACAACACAGATGGTTATACGGCTGAGTATTATAAGACTTTTAAGGAGCACATTTCCCCTTTATTTTTGCAAACACTGGAAGACGCATTATCCAGGGGCTCTCTACCTCCATCATTTTATGAAGCCAGCATATCACTCATTCACAAGACGGGTAAAGATCCCTTGGAACCTGGATCATATAGACCTATAAGCCTACTTAATGTAGATTATAAGATTTTTGCAAAAATTTTGGCGACACGTCTAGAACATATACTTCCAACAATTATATCAAAGGATCAGACCGGTTTCATCAAAGATAGACACATATTCTTTAATATAAGAAGATTATTGAATATTATTTATACAAAAAATGTCGAGAACCACGGAGCAGAATTGCTACTCTCTCTCGATGCAGAGAAGGCCTTTGACAGGGTCGAGTGGGATTATCTCTTCTCGGCCCTGTCAAAGTTTGGATTCGGCCCCAAATTTATATCTCTAGTAAAACTGTTATATATTCAACCCCAGGCATCAGTGCAGATCAATAGCATAAGCTCAAACTTTTTTCCCCTAGGCCGCTCTACTAGACAAGGGTGACCCCTATCTCCAATGTTGTTCGCGATAGTGATAGAGCCCCTGGCTATTGCTTTGAGAGCTGCTGATGGATATTCTGGAATTTTCAGAGGTAATATGGAACACAAGGTATCACTGTACGCTGACGATCTCTTATTATATATATCAAATGGGAAGGAATCTCTACCAGTTATACTATCAATATTGCAAAATTCTGGTATAATATCTGGCTATAAAATAAATTTTTCTAAAAGTGTGTTATTCCCAATTAAGGGAATGGACCAGCAACATTCCAGCTTCATAAATTCATACCCATTCACAGTTTCTAACAAATTTAAATATCTAGGAATCATTATTACACAAGATTTTTCTAATCTTTTTAAACATAATATATCAAGTTTGCTTGAGCGAATAAAATCAGATTTTGACAGATGGGTTAACCTTCCAGTTTCTTTAGCAGGACGAATTAATGTTGTGGGGATGAGTGTTTTACCAAAATTTCTATTTGTATTTCAATGTTTACCGATTTTCATTTCAAAAACATTCTTCAAAAAATTTATATTTGGAACAAGAAGACTCCTAGAATCAAGAAATCTTTTCTGCAGAGACCAAAAATACTCGGGGGCATGGGGTTGCCTCGCTTTCAGTTATATTATTGGGCTTGTAATATTCGTTCTTTGTCTTTTTGGTGTGGTGGGCCGGGGGTCGACTGGGTTGAGATGGAAAATCATAGCTGTCACCCATCTTCACTGCGGGCACTGGTCTATTCTTCTGTTAAGACATCTATTTCGAAAGTGAAAAATGTAGTTGTTAATCATTCAGTAAAAATTTGGCGCCAGCTTAGGAGACACCTCGGTTGGAAGATGAGTTCAGTGCTCGCTCCAATAATGGGTAATCATGAGTTTGCCCCAGGGCTTATAGGTACATCTTTTAAGCAATGGGAAACTAAAGGGATACACTGTGTTCGTGACCTTTTTATACAAGGCACTTCTGCTAATTCTGATCAACTAAAAGAGAAGTATAACATTAACAGGGGAGATTTCTTTAAATTTTACAAGTCTGCAGCTTTGTGAAGGAGATGTTTCCCTCTTTTCCCGGTCGACCCCCTGAATACGAGTTGAACTCAATTATTTTAAATGACCCACTGACAAAGGGCTCAATTTCTAAGGTCTATAATGATCTGTCAGATATGGAATATCTGCCCTCTCTAGGCCACCTGAAGGAAGCTTGGCAAAAGGACCTTGGAGTAAACATATCGGACTCCCAGTAGAACAAGGCTCAGGATAATGTCCACTCATCTTCAATCTGCGCTCGACACAGATTATTGCAATTTAAAGTTTTGCATAGACTTCATCTGTCCAAGCAACATTTGACTAAAATGTTTCCTGGGACAGACCCATCATGTGACCGTTGTGGCCAGAGTCCGGCCTCATTGGCTCATACCTTTTGGAGCTGTCCAAATATCTACAATTACTGGACAATGGTATTTCAGATGCTCTCTGAGATTTGCCATATATGTTCTTGCCTTATTTGGTGTTGCCCCAATTACAACTAATCTTTTAATTAAACAAAAAACTGTAATAAAATTTGTGGTGCTTCTGGCTAAAAGATTAATACTGTTGAATTGGAAGCAAAAGAACCCACCCTCCTTTACTAATTTATTACTAGATATAATGAAACATGTACAATTAGAAAAAATTAAATTTGAGCTGAAAGGCAAGGTGGACACATTCTACGGGATATGGCAACCGTTCCTTGATTACTTTAACAGGTAAAGTGAATTATATTTGTGATAGGTGACCCGCTCCCACTCTCATTCTTCCTCTCTTTCTCTTTTTCTTCTCTTCTTTCTCTTTTCTCAATTCTCTGTATTTTTTGTATTTGTTCCTAATTTTGTATGTGTCAAAAAAGAGAAAACCTTAATAAAGAGATTTAATTAAAAAAAAAAAAAAAATCTAATCCAAAATGTAATGCAAATTTTTTAGGCAGAAATTTGTCACTTTTTTTTTTATTGAAAAACATAAACTAGATTTACATAAGTTTAATTAACTATAAATTAAGTTACTAAAACTTTAACAATTAAATTTTTGTAAATTATTTTATTTAAGTTGGCAAACTCAAATGGTAAATGGCAATTGGTTTCCTCAAATGGTTTGAGTTTAACTAACTCACTGAGTTTTACAGTGCATTCGCACTCTTGGCACAACAACAGTCTGCAGACAATCACTGTCATGCTGGCAGTGAAATTTGTGGCTTTGGTGTGTGCACTTAACTGACAAGAGATATGGCCGCCCACTGAAGCAGCTGTGGAGATCTGCCATTCTGGACATCCCAGCTGGACAACACGTACTGTGTTTGGATGGACATGGACTAACAACTGGCCACTCTGACATAAATAAAAATATTTAATAAAAACATATATCACTGTGGCGATATATGCTGTGGGCTGCAGTGTGCATGCTCTCCCTCGCTGCAGCCCATTGACAGGCTACCCCCGGGTTGAAATGGATCGTCAGATCAGAACACGCAGTGGACGCTCTGACTTTCACGTCACCCACATGAGCTCTGTTCCATATGACGCGGTGTCAGTTCTGGTGC
The DNA here is from genome assembly GCF_902500255.1 of Thalassophryne amazonica. Taxonomy (NCBI): domain Eukaryota; kingdom Metazoa; phylum Chordata; class Actinopteri; order Batrachoidiformes; family Batrachoididae; genus Thalassophryne; species Thalassophryne amazonica. Next base: position 37,876,509 of record NC_047106.1, read on the forward strand.
GCCGTCCACAAGACACGTGTCGGGTAGGATGCTGGACACTCGCCAGCAGATGTGGGCATGAGAAAGACGAACTGCTTCTCATTCATGTCATTTCATGACTGTATGTCTGTGACCATGGGTCATCTACAGGGGAACAGACTGATCATATTTATATTGCCCACTTGATAAGAGGGATCCAATATAAAATGCTGTTTTTATGGTGTATGGTATTTCTTTTTAAATACGTCCATCACTTTGTTGATTTCCCACAACGTTTTTCCTACAACGTTTACTGGCCAGTGATGGTAGCTCAGTGGTAAAGTTTTGGGCTGGCAAATAGGAAAGTGCAGGTATGAATCCCATGGGTGGTATTCTTTTTTAATTCCACATCAGCGGCATGATGTGGTTCCACAGGTACCAGCTGTTTTTTTTTTTTATTCCACATCAGCGGTGCAATGTGGTGCACCTCGCACTGTGTTCTTGCTCGAAAGACACTGTCGCATTCACGAACCCTCGCACCAGGATCGTCCACGCCTGCCCGTCGGCGCAATGTTTCATGGTGCGCTAATTCGAACTGTTTCATGCTATTTCGCCATATTCGACCAAACTTCGCACTATGTGTGAAGGGGCCTTTAGTCTTCGACATCTACATCTTCAATGTCTGATGGACAGACTGACATGTATAGAGAAATAATGTTTGAAATAGTTAGCTAGCTCTGTTTAGGCTCAACAGTGTGCCAAGAATAGCCTACTTTGATAACTGTGTTCTTAGCGACAGACTACAGAATACAGATAACCGATAGCAATAAGCAATTGTATTACGTCCAAAAGATACATTTTGTTGCATCAAATGGACATATGGAACGTTATTAACCAATATTTCATTTAGTCGTAACTGGTTCAAGAATTAGGGAATAACCCCGTTGTGTCTGATGATTTGCAGATGTTAATGCTGGATTTTACGGTCGCAAATTGAGTTTTACCGACGAAGTGTAAAACGGCTATTTGCAACCGTAATCCAGCATTAGTGTCTGCAAATCATCAGACACAAGGGGGTTATTCCAATTCTACTCCATCGTTTGCACGGTTTATTTTTCTGTAAGTAGTTTGGTTGGCAAAGCTTACCGTAGCAACAGCGTCGTCGCTCCGCCAGTTTCTCTTGCTCTCAGCTGACAACGCCATTATTGACATCTGCCTACAAACGCGGTCAGGCAGCGGAGTAGTACATGAAATGTGAAATGGTCAAATATTTTTCCACCATCAACGTGATATTTTATGGTCAGAAATCTCACACGATTAACCAATCAGATTTGCGGAACAAATGTAATTGGATTAGAATGACAATTTAAGGGTGGAACCCAAACGTGGAAATGTCAGAATACAGATTCTGCTTGGAATGAACTAACTGAATTTATTTATTTATTTATTTATTATTTATTTATTTATTTTTGAAGTCCTGGTGTTTGTTAGTTGGAATGTCGACTTTTTTCCATATTAAGTTAAGAGACCAACCAGACTTTATATTAGTGAAGAAGGGAAAAAACAGCAAGTAAATAAATATGTTTTATTTTCCAACTTTATGCTTTGAAAGTTTGAAAGTGGTTAGAAAGTAGTAGAAATTAAAAAAATAAATAAAAAAAATTCTGATTTTATAAATTTAAAAAAAATCTGATATGTCCAAATATTTGAGGACATGACTTCTACAATATGTTTCAGCAAAGTGGGTATTGTTACAACCAGTCCTATAACAATTATTTCCGGAGTATTGTTTTGACTTTCTGGTTGCGTGTGCACTTTCATCAGTTTTACATATGTTATGACTTTCTGTTTGCATACAGACAAACAATGGCTGGGCTCGACAATAGCACTGGTCCGATGGCCCGGTGGCCTTTTTTACACGTTCCGGGCCAACACGGGCCAGTGAAGTTCATATTTCACTGGTCCGTATGGGCCAGTAAGAATTAAAATCGCTTTGGTCAAATTTATTAGTCTAATGCTGCATTCACACCGGGCGCGATCAGATGCTATAAATTTGCGGGGGTCGCGTGGCAACGGACGCGCCTCCTTCGCCGGGTGTGTCGCTCTGCTTTTGCTGCGAAAATTCGCCTGGTGCGTCATCAAATAGGAGGAGCTTCCATTCAGCTCGCTGGCTCTGGTTGTCTGTCAAGATAACATGATGGACCTTGATCACACGGAGCGAGTTGTTGTGGAAAGCTGACAAACGTCATGAGACATTCCCAATTCAGGCAGTATCATTATTTGCTGCAGGAGCTGCGTCTGGATGACGGCTGTTTTCAGCGGTCCTTCTGCCTCTGCGGGACCCAGTTTGAGGACCAACTGTCCCGTTCACGCACACACATGTAAACAATAAAAAAAAAAAAAAAAAGAAACTCAGCTCCCGCTGCTGTGGGGCTGCTGCTCGCTCAAAAACTCTTGTCATAATTGTGAAATAAAGAACAAAAGAGACATAAGTCCTGCTCACAGGCTGCTGAGACAGGACATGTTGCGCCACTTCGCAATGTTTGGAACATTGCCGAAGTGCAGATGAATTTCGTCTGCAGGAGCATCTTCTGATGTGGCGCGAATTTCGCTTCAACATCGACGCATCATTTTCGCTTAAGCAAGATCGAGCGCAGTGAATATTATGAATTTCTTGAAACCTCCTGCCCCTGGGCAGAAACCAGGGAAGCAAAGGAAAGAACAGCTATAACCCTTAAAACAAGCACAGAAGAGGAAGGCTGCTGATGCTGAATATGAGAAGAAAAGGGTGAGGAAAACTTGGCAAGCTTCATGGAAGAAAAGACGGCCATGGCTGGAGTGTGATGAGGAGAGCGAGGTTGTCTTCTGTGGAACTTGTAGGGCCATGCCAGAATATGCTGACAAGTAAGTATAAATATACCAAGTGTTGGGAAAGTGTAGTGACACGGACCCACAACAGGGGGTGCAAATGAACGGTCAATAGATGAGCCAAAAAGTAATTTAATGTTGTGAATGTGCACAACGAACATACAGACAATCACAGAATATCATAACAGTCAATACACAGAGGTGACGTGTGGGCAGGCTCGAGGATAGAAGACGTCTGTCCTGAGAAGAGCCGGAACCACACGATTTCCGCCGCCCCAGAACCTGGTGAATACTGGAGCTGCCAAGTCCCGAATTCCCAGGTGATCACCGTCCCCGACTGTCGGATCTGGTACTGCTGGCGAAGAACAAAGACAGTCAAGTGTGGGTGTGTGTACACCCAGTAACAACAACGGTGGGAATGCCACCTCCACCTCTCATTCAATATGTTGCAGCGGTCTCAGCTGAAAAGGAGCGCCGTCTTGCACAGCCTCCTCACAAACGACCGGTTCTCCTGCAAATTCTCACAATAACAGAGTTACAAATCTCACAAAAAGGCTGAGAGTATTACCTCCTATGAAGTATGATATCTCGGCAACGAGGTGGAGATGACGTCTGGTCTTTATGGAGTGAGATGATGTTGAGTAATTGGGTGACAGCTGTCAAGAGGTAATGAGCGACAGCTGTCACCCCTGGCTGTGTCCATGGCAGCAGCGCCCTCTCGTGCCTGAAGCCCGCACTTCAGGCAGGACGCCCTCTGGTGGTGGGCCAGCAGTACCTCCTCTTCTGGCGGCCCGCACAACAGGACCCCCCCCTCAACGGGCGCCTCCTGGCACCCGACCAGGTTTGTCGGGGTGTCGGCGGTAGAAGTCGGCCAGGAGGGCCGGATCCAGGATGAAGCTCCTCTTCACCCAGGAGCGTTCTTCGGGTCCATACCCCTCCCAGTCCACCAAGTACTGGAACCCCCGACCCATCCGACGGACGTCCAGGAGCCGGCGCACCGTCCAAGCCGGCTCCCCGTCGATGATCCGAGCAGGAGGCGGCGCCGGTCCGGGAGCACAGAGGGGTGAGGTGTGGTGAGGTTTGATGCGGGACACGTGGAAAACCGGATGGATCCGCAGTGAAGCCGGGAGTTGGAGCTTCACTGCGGCAGGACTGAGGACTTTGAGGATCCTGAAGGGGCCAATGTACCTGTCCTGAAGTTTTGGGGAGTCCACCTGGAGGGGGATGTCCTTCGTGGAAAGCCACACTTCCTGCCCGGGCTGGTAAGCAGGGGCCGGGGATCGCCGGCGGTCTGCATGGGTCTTCGCCCTCGTCCGGGCCTTCAACAAGGCAGAACGGGCGGAGCGCCACACCCGACGGCACTTCCGCAGGTGGGCCTGGACCGAGGGCACACCGACCTCTCCCTCCACCATGGGAAACAACGGGGGCTGATACCCCAAACACACCTCAAATGGGGAGAGGCCGGTGGCAGAAGACACCTGGCTATTATGCGCATACTCGATCCAGGCCAGATGGTTACTCCAGGCCGTCGGGTGCGCGGATGTGACGCAGCGGAGGGTCTGTTCCAAGTCCTGGTTGGCCCGCTCTGCTTGTCCGTTCGTCTGTGGATGGTACCCGGACGAGAGGCTCACGGTGGCCCCCAGTTCCCTGCAGAAGCTCCTCCAGACGTGTGAGGAGAATTGGGGACCACGATCAGAGATGATGTCGGAGGGTATCCCATGCAGACGGACGACGTGGTGGACCAGGAGGTCTGCTGTCTCCTAGGCTGTTGGGAGCTTCGGGAGGGCCACGAAGTGGGCCACCTTGGAGAATCGGTCCACTATCGTGAAGATGGTGGTGTTGCCCTGGGACGGCGGGAGGCCCGTGACGAAATCCAGGCCGATGTGGGACCAGGGGCGATGAGGCACCGGCAGCGGCTGGAGGAGTCCTTGGGCCTTCTTATGTACTGCCTTGCCCCTGGCACAGGTGGTGCAGGCCTGGATATATTCCCGGACGTCGGCCTCCATAGACGCCCACCAGAAGCGCTGCCGGACAACTGCCACGGTCCTTCGCACCCCTGGATGACAGGAGAGCTTGGAACCGTGACAGAAGTCCAAGACTGCAGCTCTGGCCTCTGGTGGGACGTACTGACGGTTCTTCGGACCGGTTCCAGGGTCCGGGCTCCGTGCCAGGGCCTCCCGAACGGTCCTCTCCACGTCCCAGGTGAGGGTGGCCACGATAGTGGACTCCGGAATGATGGGCTCCGGTGGATCCGACAGCTCTGTTTTGACTTCGTCTTCGTGTACCCGGGACAAGGCATCCGATCTCTGGTTCTTGGTCCCGGGGTGATAGGTGATCCGGAAGTCGAAACGCCCGAAGAACAGTGACCAGCGGGCTTGCCTGGGGTTCAGCCGCTTGGCGGTCCTGATATACTCCAGGTTCCAATGGTCAGTGAAAACCGTGAACGGCACAGACGCTCCCTCCAACAGGTGTCTCCACTCCTCAAGAGCCTCTTTCACCGCAAGGAGTTCTCGATTGCCGACGTCATAGTTCCGTTCAGCCGGGGTCAACCTGCGGGAAAAGTAGGCACACGGGTGAAGAACCTTATCGGTCTCTCCGCTCTGGGACAGCACGGCTCCTATCCCTGAGTCAGAGGCGTCCACTTCAACCATGAACTGGCGGCTAGGGTCGGGCTGCACCAAAACTGGCGCAGTAGAGAACCGTTGTTTCAACTCCTTGAACACGGCTTCGCACCGATCCGACCAGGTGAAGGGGACTTTTGGAGAGGTCAGGGCTGTCAGGGGGCTAACTACCTGACTGTAGCCCTTAATGAACCTCCTATAGAAATTAGCAAAGCCGAGGAACTGTTGCAGCTTCCTACGGCTGGTTGGTTGGGGCCAATCTCTCACCGCCGCAACCTAGGCCGAATCGCCGCGGTGCGCACGGAAGCCCAGGGCGCGGGCCCGGGTGGAGCCGCCGCGGGTGCAGATCTTGGTGGTAGTAGCAAATATTCAAACGAGAACTTTGAAGACCGAGATATCCTGTTGGGAAAGTGTAGTGACACGGACCCACAACAGGGGGCGCAAATGAACGGTCAATAGATGAGCCAAAAAGTAACAATTTAATCAATCAATCAATCAATTTTTTTATATAGCGCCAAATCACAACAAACAGTTGCCCCAAGGCGCTTTATATTGTAAGGCAAGGCCATACAATAATTATGTAAAACCCCAACGGTCAAAACGACCCCCTGTGAGCAAGCACTTGGCTACAGTGGGAAGGAAAAACTCCCTTTTAACAGGAAGAAACCTCCAGCAGAACCAGGCTCAGGGAGGGGCAGTCTTCTGCTGGGACTGGTTGGGGCTGAGGGAGAGAACCAGGAAAAAGACATGCTGTGGAGGGGAGCAGAGATCGATCACTAATGATTAAATGCAGAGTGGTGCATACAGAGCAAAAAGAGAAAGAAACAGTGCATCATGGGAACCCCCCAGCAGTCTACGTCTATAGCAGCATAACTAAGGGATGGTTCAGGGTCACCTGATCCAGCCCTAACTATAAGCTTTAGCAAAAAGGAAAGTTTTAAGCCTAATCTTAAAAGTAGAGAGGGTGTCTGTCTCCCTGATCTGAATTGGGAGCTGGTTCCACAGGAGAGGAGCCTGAAAGCTGAAGGCTCTGCCTCCCATTCTACTCTTACAAACCCTAGGAACTACAAGTAAGCCTGCAGTCTGAGAGCGAAGCGCTCTATTGGGGTGATATGGTACTACGAGGTCCCTAAGATAAGATGGGACCTGATTATTCAAAACCTTATAAGTAAGAAGAAGAATTTTAAATTCTATTCTAGAATTAACAGGAAGCCAGTGAAGAGAGGCCAATATGGGTGAGATATGCTCTCTCCTTCTAGTCCCCGTCAGTACTCTAGCTGCAGCATTTTGAATTAACTGAAGGCTTTTTAGGGAACTTTTAGGACAACCTGATAATAATGAATTACAATAGTCCAGCCTAGAAGAAATAAATGCATGAATTAGTTTTTCAGCATCACTCTGAGACAAGACCTTTCTGATTTTAGAGATATTGCGTAAATGCAAAAAAGCAGTCCTACATATTTGTTTAATATGCGCTTTGAATGACATATCCTGATCAAAAATGACTCCAAGATTTCTCACAGTATTACTAGAGGTCAGGGTAATGCCATCCAGAGTAAGGATCTGGTTAGACACCATGTTTCTAAGATTTGTGGGGCCAAGTACAATAACTTCAGTTTTATCTGAGTTTAAAAGCAGGAAATTAGAGGTCATCCATGTCTTTATGTCTGTAAGACAATCCTGCAGTTTAGCTAATTGGTGTGTATCCTCTGGCTTCATGGATAGATAAAGCTGGGTATCATCTGCGTAACAATGAAAATTTAAGCAATACCGTCTAATAATACTGCCTAAGGGAAGCATGTATAAAGTGAATAAAATTGGTCCTAGCACAGAACCTTGTGGAACTCCATAATTAACTTTAGTCTGTGAAGAAGATTCCCCATTTACATGAACAAATTGTAATCTATTAGACAAATATGATTCAAACCACCGCAGCGCAGTACCTTTAATACCTATGGCATGCTCTAATCTCTGTAATAAAATTTTATGGTCAACAGTATCAAAAGCAGCACTGAGGTCTAACAGAACAAGCACAGAGATGAGTCCACTGTCCGAGGCCATAAGAAGATCATTTGTAACCTTCACTAATGCTGTTTCTGTACTATGATGAATTCTAAAACCTGACTGAAACTCTTCAAATAGACCATTCCTCTGCAGATGATCAGTTAGCTGTTTTACAACTACCCTTTCAAGAATTTTTGAGAGAAAAGGAAGGTTGGAGATTGGCCTATAATTAGCTAAGGTAGCTGGGTCAAGTGATGGCTTTTTAAGTAATGGTTTAATTACTGCCACCTTAAAAGCCTGTGGTACATAGCCAACTAACAAAGATAGATTGATCATATTTAAGATCGAAGCATTAAATAATGGTAGGGCTTCCTTGAGCAGCCTGGTAGGAATGGGGTCTAATAAACATGTTGATGGTTTGGATGAAGTAACTAATGAAAATAACTCAGACAGAACAATCGGAGAGAAAGAGTCTAACCAAATACCGGCATCACTGAAAGCAGCCAAAGATAACGATATGTCTTTGGGATGGTTATGAGTAATTTTTTCTCTAATAGTTAAAATTTTGTTAGCAAAGAAAGTCATGAAGTCATTACTAGTTAAAGTTAATGGAATACTCAGCTCAATAGAGCTCTGACTCTTTGTCAGCCTGGCTACAGTGCTGAAAAGAAACCTGGGGTTGTTCTTATTTTCTTCAATTAGTGATGAGTAGAAAGATGTCCTAGCTTTACGGAGGGCTTTTTTATAGAGCAACAGACTCTTTTTCCAGGCTAAGTGAAGATCTTCTAAATTAGTGAGACGCCATTTCCTCTCCAACTTACGGGTTATCTGCTTTAAGCTACGAGTTTGTGAGTTATACCACGGAGTCAGACACTTCTGATTTAAAGCTCTCTTTTTCAGAGGAGCTACAGCATCCAAAGTTGTCTTCAATGAGGATGTAAAACTATTGACGAGATACTCTATCTCCCTTACAGAGTTTAGGTAGCTACTCTGCACTGTGTTGGTATATGGCATTAGAGAACATAAAGAAGGAATCATATCCTTAAACCTAGTTACAGCGCTTTCTGAAAGACTTCTAGTGTAATGAAACTTATTCCCCACTGCTGGGTAGTCCATCAGAGTAAATGTAAATGTTATTAAGAAATGATCACACAGAAGGGAGTTTTCAGGGAATACTGTTAAGTCTTCTATTTCCATACCATAAGTCAGAACAAGATCTAAGATATGATTAAAGTGGTGGGTGGACTCATTTACTTTTTGAGCAAAGCCAATAGAGTCTAATAATAGATTAAATGCAGTGTTGAGGCTGTCATTCTCAGCATTTGTGTGGATGTTAAAATCGCCCACTATAATTATCTTATCTGAGCTAAGCACTAAGTCAGACAAAAGGTCTGAAAATTCACAGAGAAACTCACAGTAACGACCAGGTGGACGATAGATAATAACAAATAAAACTGGTTTTTGGGACTTCCAATTTGGATGGACAAGACTAAGAGACAAGCTTTCAAATGAATTAAAGCTCTGTCTGGGTTTTTGATTAATTAATAAGATGGAATGGAAGATTGCTGCTAATCCTCCGCCCCGGCCCGTGCTACGAGCATTCTGACAGTTAGTGTGACTCGGGGTTGTTGACTCATTTAAACTAACATATTCATCCTGCTGTAACCAGGTTTCTGTTAGGCAGAATAAATCAATATGTTGATCAATTATTATATCATTTACCAACAGGGACTTAGAAGAGAGAGACCTAATGTTTAATAGACCACATTTAACTGTTTTAGTCTGTGGTGCAGTTGAAGGTGCTATATTATTTTTTCTTTTTGAATTTTTATGCTTAAATAGATTTTTGCTGGTTATTGGTGGTCTGGGAGCAAGCACCGTCTCTATGAGGATGGGGTAATGAGGGGATGGCAGGGGGAGAGAAGCTGCAGAGAGGTGTGTAAGACTACAACTCTGCTTCCTGGTCCCAACCCTGGATAGTCACGGTTTGGAGGATTTAAGAAAATTGGCCAGATTTCTAGAAATGAGAGCTGCTCCATCCAAAGTGGGATGGATGCCGTCTCTCCTAACAAGACCAGGTTTTCCCCAGAAGCTTTGCCAATTATCTGGCTACAGTGCTTAATGTTGTGAATGTGCACAACGAACATACAGACAATCACAGAATATCATAACAGTCAATACACAGAGGTGACGTGTGGGCAGGCTCGAGGATAGAAGACGTCTGTCCTGAGAAGAGCCGGAACCACACGATTTCCGCCGCCCCAGAACCTGGTGAATACTGGAGCCGCCAAGTCCCGAATTCCCAGGTGATCACCGTCCCCGACTGTCGGATCTGGTACTGCTGGCGAAGAACAAAGACAGTCAAGTGTGGGTGTGTGTACACCCAGTAACAACAACGGTGGGAATGCCACCTCCACCTCTCATTCAATATGTTGCAGCGGTCTCAGCTGAAAAGGAGCGCCGTCCCTCCCAGTCCACCAAGTACTGGAACCCCCGACCCATCCGACGGACGTCCAGGAGCCGGCGCACCGTCCAAGCCGGCTCCCCATCGATGATCCAAGCAGGAGGCGGCGCCGGTCTGGGAGCACAGAGGGGTGAGGTGTGGTGAGGTTTGATGCGGGACACGTGGGGGCGCCCTCTGGTGGTGGGCCAGCAGTACCTCCTCTTCTGGCGGCCCACACAACACCAAGTCCTGGTAGACATCTGGTATGATTTCATACGCCAGTTTAAAAGTCTAATCAGTATGACCTTGTGGACACCCCAAGGTGACAACATTAGCAAGGGAGCTTGGTATATGAAATTTAACATATTAATTTTGTAAATGATCAAGAAATAAATTAATTTTTTTATTAATGTCTGAGTGTTGAAAAAAATCCTATCAGTTACCTACTGACATTTTTTTCAAAGTTGACTCACTTTAAGGTTTTTATCATGTAGTATAAGAATATTGTGTTTGTTTTCAAGTGTTTTTGCATTAAGGAAACCCAATTCTAATGTCTGAGTGTTGATTTAAAAAATTCATATCGGTTACCCCCCGGTTCTGGGCCAGTGATATTTTCATTCGGGCCAGTAACTGTTGTGTGTTGGGGGGTGTGGCTGGATGTTTTGGTGTTCTTTTCTTTTCTTTGCTCTTCAGGTGGCATGGAAACTGATTCTTCTGTGGAGAAGGTGCTGGCTGAAGAGTCCTCATCCTCATCAACATCATGTGACGCACCTGTGACTGGTGCTCACATGCAACCTTAAAGACTTTCAGCTGAAGCAGATAATTGGATGGCGTTCTGCATTTAAGGCATGTGTGATTCAAGCAGAACTGCCGGGAACTCGACCTTGTGATGTTCGTTTGTGAGACGCTGAGGACCGCGCCTGTGTTTGACACATCGAGCCCGTGAAGCAAGGAAGGGTGAGGACACATGCTGTCAGCACACATTAAAGGTAATTAAGTGTTTGACTAATTGTTGATAGTAACTTGGTGTTTTGTTACACAGTATACTTGAATTGTGATGAGAATTGTGCAGCTTGCTTCTCACTGCTGTGGCGTGCAGTTTAAGTGATCCTCCACCTGTTATGAGAAGCTGCTCATTTGCATAAAGTTAAAAAAGATACAGACCTGAATGTGTTGCTGATAGCGCGTGTCTTTTGAAAGATATTGTTGTAACTGCTGACTTACCTCACCTCTTCTTTGCTTCACAAAGAGTCAGTTTGTTGTGTCCACCTGGGGGGTTTTTGGCGGTGGTAGTGGGTCCAGGAGCGCCGGGCTTTGATCCTTGCGGGCGCTGGAGAGCGTGCCAACAGTCACTCCACCAGAAGGACGCTATTTTTGTTTTTACACTTTTTATGCACAGCGGGTGTAATAAATATATTGTTTTTGGAACCGCTTTTCTGGTTATTTGTAGCGCTGGGTTCTGTCTGACGCAGGTCCGCTCCTCAACCCGCGTCGACACATAACAGTAACTTTCAAATTCTACTGGCCCTGTGGGCCAGTGCATAAACTGCCTTATTGTCAAGCCCTGAATGGCATATGACTTTAAACTGGGTGTTCATTTCCCACAGTGCCATGGTGAACGTAATGCACTTTGATTCAGATGACTCAGATCCTCATGTAACTCTTTCTTTGTTGTTTTGCAGTGTTTGCTTTCAAACTGAACACACATCTGTCTTGTTGTATGTTCATAACAAATGTGTCTTTTTTGTTGTTGAAGCTTATGGTTAGGGTTTGGGTTTAGGTACGTCAAACTGCTGAGAGCGCAGGCATGAATGGAAAGTTGTAACAACAGCCACTGCCTTCAACAAAAGCTTGAAGGGGAAATAACTTTGATAATCTATTAATTAAGTTACTGACTACCAGTACTTATCCCCAGATTTTGTAGTGTGATGCAGATGAGAACTGCCTCTTGGACTACTGGTAGCTTCCTTTTCTAAAATGACAGAATTGCTCTCTCCAACTCTAGAAAAATAAAATAACTTTTTTTACTGTATCAAAAAAAAAAAAAAAAAACCCTGACAATTTTTTTGAGATGTAAATAATTATTTGTTGTAAAAATATCTCTACCTTACTTGAAACAGACACTTCATCAGTCTCACTCCTCCCAGCTGTAAATGGGTAGTGGTGTAGTGTAGTTTTTATTATACATCTGTATAATTAATAAAATTATCTTCACGGACGATTCATTCACGCGCGCACGCAGGTGAACAAAAAACAAAAAAACACCGGCTGCTGCTGCACTTCCTCGCTTTCTCCCCCTCATACTCTGTCATAACTGTGTTATAAACCAGTCCCCATTTGTTTTATTATACATCTGTGTAATTAATAAAATTATCTTCACAGATGATTCGTTTGTACGCTCACGCACATGTACAACAACAAAAAAACACCGGCTGCTGCTGCACTTCCTCCCCCTCAAACTCTGTCATAATTGTGTTAAATAAAAGACAAAAGCATAAGTCCTGTTCACAGGCTGATTGCCAGAGAAAGGACATGTCCATGTCAAGTATAAACTCCAGACAGACATCTCCACATCACTACGTATCCACAACGCATCCTTCCATAGGGATTACATGGCAACCTGTCACCTGTCACCGCTGCAAATATCTGCATCCAAAAGCCGGAAATCCAGCTCAGACTGGAAAAATACCAGGCCTGATATTGTGTTCATTTTTGTCCTAAACATCCTTTTTGTCATCAGTAAAATTAGTTGCTTGTCAGCTAATATCCACCGAGTCTTTGCACAAAACTTTCCCGCTGCCTACTCGTTTGTTTGCGGTTTTGTCTTCATGCATTAATATCCTGTGGCTGTCTGATGCTTCAGACTGGGCTTCTGATTGGCCAAAGCTCTGGCACGGGGTGTGAATTCAGCAAAAGCGGAGAGAGGAAAGTTCCAGACGCAGCAACATGCAACGTGGCTGCTCATTTAGCCAAGGTCAATGAAGAAAAAGACAGTGCTATTGTGTTTTTTTATTTAGCAAGGAAGTATGACATCATAATCCCAAGGTAAGCCAGATTCTATCCACATTTGCAATCAGACTTTGGCAAATCCCGCCCAAATCCAGCTCCTCCCCATTGCGCATATATGTCTTCAAACCAAGAAAATCATTTTGCTGAATGCAGCTCTCTGTGTTGTCAATGGAAATGTGACAACATCCATCCATCAGAGCCCCAAATCCATGACAGACCAAAAAATTAAGCGATATTGCCACTGGACAAGATATTTAAATATATTAAATATTAACTAATCCATTTACTCTGTCCATTACACTGTGACACAGAATTGACTTATGCTCTCTTAAGAAAAAACAGAAACAAAAAAACCCACTACCAAATTAATAAATAAGATTTACCCATAATGCTACATATCGCTATGTAATACTACATGTGCATATGTATGAAATATATATGAAAACACTCATACTGAACATAATTTCGCTTGCATAGACTGATTTTGGAGATCAAGCAAGAATTGCAGATGGGCTTTCTGAGGTCCCAGATAGCTTTTCTGATTTCCTTTTCTAACTTTCAGAATTTAGTAAGTTAGCATATGGTCCAATGATACTTATGTGTAGACACCACTCTGCATTTAATCATTAGTGATCGATCTCTGCTCCCCTCCACAGCATGTCTTTTTCCCGGTTTTCTCCCTCAGCCCCAACCAGTCCCAGCAGAAGACTGCCCCTCCCTGAGCCTGGTTCTGCTGGAGGTTTCTTCCTGTTAAAAGGGAGTTTTTCCTTCCCACTGTAGCCAAGTGCTTGCTCACAGGGGGTCGTTTTGACCGTTGGGGTTTTATATAATTGTTGTATGGCCTTGCCTTGCAATATAAAGCGCCTTGGGGCAACTGCTTGTTGTGATTTGGCGCTATATAAAAGAAGAATTGATTGATTGATTGATAGACACTAGTCCCTAGAGGCAACTATTTTTGCTTTTAAATCTGGGCAAATGCAGTCCCAGAAAATTCCGAATGTGACAAACAAGAAACAGGTGTTGTAAACAAGTCAATGCTGCTAAAACTACAAACTTGCAGAAACAAAGATACTATTCTGACATGGTTTTGCACATAAGACTGACATGGTTTGCACATAAGACTGGCATAGCATGTTTCCAGTACACACATATATGTCAGAAGGTGGGGGGGACATACCATATTCTGTCCCCCCTGGTTGAAAAGGTGGGGGGGACATGTCCCCCCTATCCCCCACCAAATTGCGCCCATGATTTTTGCAGTCCTGGTAATTTTCTGTGTAGGCCGGGGATGATAAAGAAAACCTGAAATTCAAGATAGAATAAAAACAAAAATACAGAAGTCCATGTCGGCACGTGTGTTTATCTCTGTCAGTGTCAGGTCTGCAAAACCTTCAATCAGTCCACCCGTAAAACTAGCGAATTGTAAAAATGCCAATTTTCAATAATGAAAATGACCAATATCGAGCTACTATCATGAATGTGAAATAAGGAGATCTTAAACTCCGTTCCCGCCTGACCGCGGCCGTTCCGTTCCGTCATGAATAAATTTAGACAGCTGGCAAAACAGCGCGTTGCCTGTGCCGCGTATGGTGAAATATCGTCCAGTTCAACTTTGCTGAAGGTGCCGCCATGTTGAAATAAACTCTACAATGATGTCATTTGAACTAACCAATCAGCGAGGAGATCTGGTCAAATATCGCTAGGTGCGTGTTTGCCGTATAACCTGCCTAATAATAATTTAAGTGTGAAGGTCTCTGAAATGTATTAACCTGAAAGTTCCACGTAAATATAGTTTTCTTTTCCAATTTCTGTGCATTTTCATCACCACTAACTTTACCATTTAATTTTTCCTTCGTCCCTCGCACTACCACGGTGAATTATTTGCATTTAAATTTATTTTTGCCTGACGAAATACCACTTTCACAAAGTTTTCCTGACAGTGGAGTAGGAATGAATTCTCACGAGTGCTCCTTTGGATTTACATTCCTTTAAAAGGGGAGTCGTTAGATTGTAATAAACGGACATCACTTACCTTAATTGACGGCACGAAGAGTTAACATCAACAGGTTGTTGTCTCAGACATGTCGGAAAGCTCGACGAGCGTCTCTTCACTTTGTCCGCTGCTCTGAAAGAAGTTCAGCAAGGAGAGAAAAATACCTGTGGACAAAAACGAATACGGACGGAGCGCCCGGAAAAACACCGAGGGAAATGTGCGGATTAAACGGGTCCGTGTCGCAGAACCTCGGTCCGTCTCTCAGACTGACGGCGGCGCTGTGGCAAACAGGAACTGCGCATGCGCAATGCAGCAAAACGTCAAGCTAGAATTTTTGTTGCTAGCTCAACTTCTGGAAGGGCAACTTATTATTGTCAATTAATGCTTTTTTTAAAGCACAGGTATTTATATTTATTTTAAAGGTACTTTTTATATTTTAATACTTTTTTTGGTATCATATACCATATTTTAGCCTTATCTATGTTGCCCCTGTGACCCGAACCCAGAGAAGCAGTTGAAGATGAGTGATGAGTGCGTGAGTGAGTGAACTTTGTTATATAGTGCATCCAGAAAGTATTCACAGCGCTTCATTTTTTCTACATTTTGTTATGTTACACCCATATTCCAAAATTCCTGTTTCCGCTGATCATCCTTGAGATGTTTCTACAGGTTAATTGGAGTACCAACCAAGCATAGAGTCAAAGGAATTGTCTGTAGACCTCCGAGACAGGATTGTCTCAAGGCACAAATCTGGGGAAGGGTACAGAAACATTTCTGCTGCTTTGAAGGTCCCAATGAACACAGTGGCCTCCATCATCCATAAATGGAAGAAGTTTGGATCCACCAGGACTCGTCCTAGAGCTGAGCAATCAGGGGAGAAGGGCCTTAGAGACTTGACGAAGAACCTGATGGTCACTCTGTCAGAGATCCAGCATTCCTCTGTGGAGAGAGGAGAACCTTCTAGAAGGACAACCATCTCTGCAGTAATCCACCAATCAGGCCTGTATGATAGAGTGGCCAGACGGAAGCCACTCCTTAGTAAAAGACACATGGCAGCCCGCCTGGAGATTGTCAAATGGCACCTGAAGGACTCTGACCATGAGAAACATAATTCTCTGGTCTGATGAGACAAAGATTAAACTCTTTGGCCTGAATCCCAGGTGTCATATTAGGAGGAAACCAGGCACCATCCCTACAGTGAAGCATGGTGGTGGCAGCATCATGCTGTGGGGATATTTTTCAGTGGCAGAAATTGGGAGACGAGTCAGGAAAGATGAATGCAGCAATGTACAGATACATCCTGGATGATTCCAGAGCTCCAGAGTGCTCTTGACGTCACACTGGGGCGACGGTTCATCTTTCAACAGGACAATAACCCTAATTCTAATCCAATTACATTTTTTCTGCAAATCTGATTGGTAAATCGTGTGTGAATTCAAACCATATAATATCAGGTGTAAGGTCGCCAAATATTCAAGTGTTTCACATTTGATGTATTACTCTGCGCCCTGACTGGCCGCACGCACTGCTACACAGATGTCAATAATTTCACTGAGAGCGAGAGAATGTTGCGTACCAATGACGATGCTGAAATGGGTGAATTTAAGATACCATATGAATGTATTGATGTGGATTCTGATACAGAATTAGTGTTTCACATTTGATGGATTTTCACATTTGATGCACTCAAAAAATGGCGCATTGGATGAACTCAATTCAATTATGTGCAGGAGCTTCATCTAATAAATACAGTGAGGAAAATAAGTATTTGAACACCCTGCAGTTTTGCAAGTTCTTCCACTTAGAAATCATGGAGGGGTCTGAAATTGTCATCTTAGGTGCACATCCACTGTGAGAGACATAATCTAAAAACAAAAATCTGGAAATCACAATGTATGATTTTTTAATAGTTTATTTGTATGTTACTGCTGCAAATAAGTATTTGAACACCTGTGAAAGTCAAATCAATGTTTAATATTTAGCCTTTGTTTGCAGTTACAGAGGTCAAATGTTTCCTGTAGTTCTTGATCACATTTTCACACACTGCAGGAGAGATTTTGGTCCACTCCTCCACACAGATCTTCTCCAAATGTTTCAGGTTTGGGGTTTCAGCTCCCTCTAAAGATTTTCTATTGAGTTCAGGTCTGGAGACTGGCCAGGCCACTCCAGGACCTTGAAATGCTTCTTACGGATTTTATTTATTTTTTTAGATTATGTCTCTCACAGTGGATGTGCACCTAAGATGAAAATTTCAGACCCCTCCATGATTTCTAAGTGGGAGAAGTTGCAAAACCGCAGGGGGTTCAAATACTTATTTTCCTCACTGTATATGTAGTCCCAACTCAATTAAATTGTATTATCTTGCATGGAGTTGGGGCTACATATATGTATTAGATGGAATCCAATCCAGTGAGTCAGTTTTTTGAGTGTCTCACACAAACAAATGACTCATTGGATGAACTCAATTCAATTATGGACAGGATTTCCATATAATAAATATATGTAGTCCCAACTAAGTTAAATTATCTTGCATGGATGTACTTTATTTGAGTTGGGGCTGCGTGTATCTATTAGATGGAAATGATGCACATAATTGAATTGAGTTCATCCAATTCATTAGTTTTTTGAGTGTGGATTACTCCGCGCCCTGACTGCTATTGGAGCGACGCTGCCTCGACAGTAAGCCTCTCCGACCAAATTACCTACAGAAAAATAAGCCGTGCAAATGATGGAGTTAGATTAGAATGGGAAAAACCCCCTTGTTTCTGATGATTTTCAAGTTGTCATTATGGGGTGTTGTGACTAGAATTTTGAGGGGAAAAATTTGTTTACTCCATTTTGGAATAAGGATGTAACATAATGAAATGTGGAGGAGTTTAATTCCGGTTTGATTTTCCACATTGTAGGTATATTTTGTTCCATATATGTAGACGATAGTGGCATGGATAAGTGAGATAATATGATCAAAACAAACCTTTCATTTTGTTCTACACACAGCTATAAATGAGCTGATTTAAAAGTTCAAAGTTCCTAGAATCACATGTGCATCAAAATCTAATTTACCGGTAAGTCTGAAGAAAATGTATTTTTACCCTGTCTCAGGCTAATTTTAGCTGAGCTTCAGTGAAAGTGATAGATGTGCTTTTCATCACAGTGTTTTTTTTTAATGTCACTACGTCTCACATCTGGAGGGTTTTATGGAACTTTTATAGCCCTCTTTGTTAACATTCTTCTTTCCTGCTCTGCATCCGGTTGCTAAAATAATACAGAAGGGTTGACAGACAACTTTCAGGGGAAAGTCAGGGATGGAATGTGATTGAAACACAATTCAGTTTCACAAATAATGTGATATTTAACATTGTATTACTATTATTATTTACAATTATGCAGTACTAAATATCACATTATTACTATTATCCTTATTACTATTAGTATTAACATCATCATCACTGTTGTTATTGTTTTAAAATATCAAAAACTGCCCACAGTAACACAATTTTCAGTTATTATTTCAATTTTTAAATAATATCTGGAATACCATTGTTGCAGTTCCTCAAAGGTTGGAAAAAAGTTTATTCCAAATTCACCAAAATATGAGAATCAAAATAGCTTTATTTATCGGTGGAATGCACTGAACATTTTAGCTTTGTTTTACATATTCAGGTAAAATGTAATACGGATGCATTTTTGTTATGGATTTTGTCACAGTACATTAGAGTTAAAAGCAAATAATATGAGCTTGCAGCATTAATTTAAAAGATGTTATATATTTTATATCTAAATTAGTTGAACAGTGCCAGAATTACAGTAGGGAGGGGTGTTATTTAAAAAATTTTTGAAATCTATAAATTTTTGCATGGAATATGGAAATAAATATGGAATAAACCATAACAGTATAATTTTTGGGTCATTTGGTTCCAAAAACCCATATGGACGGAGCCTTTGAAAATGTCAAGTAACGTGTGTGTCGTATATGTGCTGTTGACGTAGAAAACCACACTGTTGCTTATAATTAGTTCATTGTGGCCATGTCATTCTTTACATGTGATGATTAAACTCAACTGATGTTCCTGAAATAAAAACTACATAGATTTTGTTTGTTACAATTGTTGTGAAAGTGTAGTGACACGGACCCACAACAGGGGGCGCAAATGAACGGTCAATAGATGAGCCAAAAAGTAACAATTTAATGTTGTGAAGGTGCACAACGAATATACAAACAATTTCAGTATCTGATAACAGTCAATCCACAATGGTGACGTGTGGGCAGGCTCGAGGATAGAAGACGTCTGTCCCGAGAAGAGCCGGAACCACACGATTTCTGCCGCCACCGAACCTGGTGAATACTGGAGCTGCCAAGTCCCGAATTCCCAGGTGATCACCGTCCCCGACTGTCGGATCTGGTACTGCTGGTGAGGAGCACAAACAGTGAGATGTGGGTGTGTGCACACCCAGTAACAACAATGGTGGGAATGCCACCTCCACCTCTAACACACACTCGTGCAGCGTCTGTGTAACCACTTATCTGACGTAGGACGAAACAGTCGTGACCCACGCCGGTCCTCTGGTTGACAGCTGCAACACAATAGCACTTGGAATCAATCAATATAGGCAGAGAATGTTACCTCCATAGAAGTACGATATCTCGGCAACGAGGTGGAGATGCCGTCTGGTCTTTATGGAGTGAGATGATGTAGAGTAGATGGGTGACAGCTGTCAAGAGATAATGAGTGACAGCTGTCACCCCCGGCTGTGTCCGTGGCGGCAGCGCCCTCTCGTGCCTGAAGCCCGCACTTCAGGCAGGGCGCCCTCTGGTGGTGGGCCAGCAGTACCTCCTCTTCTGGCGGCCCACACAACAGGACCCCCCCCTCAACGGGCGCCTCCTGGCGCCCAACCAGGCTTGTTCGGGTGACGGTGGTAGAAGTTGGCCAGGAGGGCCGGATCCAGGATGAAGCTCCTCTTCACCCAGGAGCGTTCTTCGGGTCCATACCCCTCCCAGTCCACCAAATACTGGAACCCCCGGCCCATCCGACGGACGTCCAGGAGCCGGCACACCGTCCAAGCCGGCTCCCCGTCAATGATCCGAGCAGGAGGCGGCGCCGGTCCGGGAGCACAGAGGGGTGAGGTGTGGTGAGGTTTGATCCTGGAAACATGAAAGACCGGGTGGATCCGCAGTGAAGCCGGGAGTTGGAGCTTCACTGCGGCAGGACTTTGAGGATCTTGTATGGTCCGATATATCTGTCCTTGAGTTTCGGGGAGTCCACCTGGAGGGGGATGTCCTTCGTAGATAGCCACACCTCCTGCCCGGGCTGGTAAGCAGGGGCCAGGGATTGCCGGCGGTCTGCATGGGTCTACACCCTCGTCCGGGCCTTCAACAAGGCAGAACGGGCGGAGCGCCACACCCGACGGCACTTCCGCAGGTGGGCCTGGACCGAGGGCACACCGACCTCTCCCTCCACCACGGGAAACAACGGGGGCTGATACCCCAAACACACCTCAAATGGGGAGAGGCCGGTGGCAGAGGACACCTGGCTGTTATGCGCATACTCGATCCAGGCCAGATGTTCACTCCAGGCCGTCGGGTGTGCGGACGTCACACAGCGCAGGGCTTGCTCCAATTCCTGATTGGCCCGTTCTGCCTGTCCATTGGTCTGCGGGTGATACCCGGACGAGAGGCTCACAGTGGCCCCCAGTTCCCGGCAGAAGCTCTTCCAGACGTGTGAGGAGAACTGGGAACCACGATCAGAGACGATGTCGGTGGGTATCCCATGCAGACGGACGATGTGGTGGACCAGGAGGTCTGCTGTCTCCTGGGCTGTTGGGAGCTTCGGGAGGGCCACGAAGTGGGCCGCCTTGGAGAATTGGTCCACTATCATGAAGATGGTGGTGTTGCCCTGGGACGGCGGGAGGCCCGTGACGAAATCCAGGCCGATATGGGACCAGGGGCGATGAGGCACAGGAAGCGGCTGGAGAAGTCCTTGGGACCTTTTGTGGTCTGCCTTGCCCCTGGCACAGGTGGTGCAGGCCTGGATGTACTCCCGGACGTCGGCCTCCATAGACGCCCACCAGAAGCGCTGCCAGACAACTGCCACGGTCCTTCGCACCCCTGGATGACAGGAGAGCTTGGAACCGTGACAGAAGTCCAAGACTGCAGCTCTGGCCTCTGGTGGGACATACAGACGGTTCTTCGGACCAGTTCCGGGGTCCGGGCTCCGTGCCAGGGCCTCCCGGACGATCTTCTCCACGTCCCAGGTGAGGGTGGCCACGATAGTGGACTCAGGCAGGATGGGCTCCGGTGGATCTGACAGTGCAGTTTTGACCTCCTCTTCGTGTACCCGGGACAAGGCATCCGACCTCTGGTTCTTGGTCCCGGGGCGATAGGTGATCCGGAAGTCAAAACGCCCGAAGAACAGTGACCAGCGGGCTTGCCTGGGGTTCAGCCGCTTGGCGGCCCTGATATACTCCAGGTTCCGATGGTCAGTGAAAACCGTGAACGGCACAGACGCTCCCTCCAACAGGTGTCTCCACTCCTCAAGAGCCTCTTTCACCGCAAGGAGTTCTCGATTGCCGACGTCATAGTTCCGTTCAGCCGGGGTCAACCTGCGAGAAAAGTAGGCACACGGGTGAAGAACCTTATCGGTCTCTCCGCTCTGGGATAGCACGGCTCCTATCCCTGAGTCAGAGGTGTCCACTTCAACCACGAACTGGCGGCTAGGGTCGGGCTGCACCAAACCTGGCACAGTAGAGAACCGTCGTTTCAACTCCTTGAACGCGGCTTCGCACCGATCCGACCAGGTGAAGGGGACTTTTGGAGAGGTCAGGGCTGTCAGGGGGCTAACTACCTGACTGTAGCCCTTAATGAACCTCCTATAGAAATTAGCGAAGCCGAGGAACTGTTGCAGCTTCCTACGGCTTGTTGGTTGGGGCCAATCTCTCACCGCCGCAACCTTGGCTGGATCAGGAGCGACGGAGTTAGAGGAGATGATAAACCCCAGGAAGGACAAAGACGTGCGGTGAAACTCGCACTTCTCGCCCTTCACAAACAGTCGGTTCTCTAACAACCGCTGCAGGACCTGACGTACATGCTGGACATGGGTCTCAGGATCCGGAGAAAAGATGAGAATATCGTCCAGATATATGAAGATGAATCGGTGCAGGAAGTCCCGCAAGACGTCGTTAACCAAGGCTTGGAACGTCGCGGGGGCGTTAGTGAGGCCGAACGGCATGACCAGGTACTCAAAGTGACCTAACGGGGTGTTAAATGCCGTCTTCCATTCGTCTCCCTTCCGGATCCGAACCAGGTGATACGCATTTCTAAGATCCAGCTTAGTAAAGATCTTGGCTCCATGCAGGGGGGTGAACACGGAATCCAACAATGGCAACGGGTATCGGTTGCGAACCGTAATCTCATTCAGCCCTCTGTAATCAATGCATGGACGGAGTCTGCCATCTTTCTTGCCCACAAAAAAGAAACCTGCACCCATCGGGGAGGTGGAGTTCCGGATCAGCCCGGCAGCTAATGAGTCCCGGATGTAGGTCTCCATTGATTCGCGCTCAGGTCGTGAGAAGTTGTACAGCCTGCTGGACGGGAACTCAGCGCCTGGAACCAAATCAATGGCACAATCGTACGGACGGTGCGGGGGAAGGGTGAGTGCCAGATCCTTGCTGAAGACGTCAGCAAGATTGCGGTACTCAACCGGCACTGCCGTCAGATTAGGAGGGACTTTGACCTCCTCCTTAGCATGTAAACTGGGAGGAACCGAGGATCCTAAACACACCCGATGGCAGGTTTCGCTCCACTGAACCACCACCCCAGACGGCCAATCAATCCGGGGATTGTGCTTCAACATCCATGGGAAGCCCAAAATCACGCGGGAGGTAGAAGGAGTTACAAAAAACTCAATCTCCTCCCGATGTTTTCCAGACACCACCAGAGTTACTGGTTGTGTCTTGTGTGTGATTAAAGGGAGGAGGGTGCCATCTAGTGCCCGCACCTGCAATGGCGAAGGAAGCGCCACCAGAGGGAGCCCTACCTCCCTTGCCCATCTGCTGTCTAGCAGATTCCCTTCTGACCCCGTGTCCACCAGTGCTGGGGCTTGAAGGGTTAAATCCCCGCTCAGGATTGTAACTGGGAGTCGTGTGGCAATCTGTGTGTGTCCCACGTGAATGTTTTGACCCCCCCTTAGCCCAGTCTCTAAGGGCGGTTGTTGTTGTTGTGGCCGTTTGGGGCAGTTTTTCTGTATGTGCTCCTTTGAGCTGCAGAGAAAACACTCCCCGCGGACCAGCCTCCTCATTTTGGCCCTGTGCGTCTCCCTAACAACGTCAGCAGGGGGAGCTGTTGCCCCACGGAGCGCTGCGGCTGTGGAGCGTGGGGAGGGCGGCCCCTTTTCGAACCCGGAAGGGAGAGGGACGGCGCGTATCCGGCCACGTCCTTCGCCTCGCTCCCGACGGCGTTCCTCCAACCGATTGTCTAACCGTATAACGAGATCGATAAGCCCATCTAAATCCCGCGGTTCTTCCTTAGCTACCAGATGCTCCTTCAGGACCGATGACAGTCCGTTTATGAAGGCGGAGCGCAACGTTATTCCAGCCGGACCTCGCAGCCGCGATGCGGAAGTCGACTGCATATTCGGCTGCGCACCGGCGCCCCTGTCGCATTGACAGCAGCACTGTTGAAGCGGTCTCTCCTCTATTAGGGTGATCAAACACTGTTCTGAACTCCCCCACGAACCCAGTGTATGCTGATAACAACCGTGAGTTCTGTTCCCAGAGCACCGTAGCCCAGGTGCGTGCCTTACCCCGAAGCAAGTTAATAACATAAGCCACCTTGCTGGCGTCAGACGCGTACATCACGGGTCGTTGTGCAAAGACGAGCGAACACTGCATCAGAAAGTCCGGGCACGTCTCCACACAACCCCCGTACGGCTCTGGGGGACTTATGTATGCTTCAGGGGATGGAGGGGGGGTTCGTTGAATGACCAGTGGAATGTTAATATCCGGCACCGGGTTGGCAGAAGGAGGAGCCGCAGCAGTGCTCTGATCGCACGCTTCCACCTGTGCGGTGAGAGCCTCCATCCTGCGATTAAGGATGACGTTTTGCTCGGACATCAAATCCAGCCGAGCGGTAAAGGCGGTGAGGATTTGCTGCAACTCACCGAGCACGCCTCCTGCAGACGCCTGTGCACCCTGCTCTTCCATTGGCTGTCCAACAGATGGGTGACGCCCCTCGGGATCCATGACGCTGGCGAGATATCCTGTTGTGAAAGTGTAGTGACACGGACCCACAACAGGGGGCGCAAATGAACGGTCAATAGATGAGCCAAAAAGTAACAATTTAATGTTGTGAAGGTGCACAACGAATATACAAACAATTTCAGTATCTGATAACAGTCAATCCACAATGGTGACGTGTGGGCAGGCTCGAGGATAGAAGACGTCTGTCCCGAGAAGAGCCGGAACCACACGATTTCCGCCGCCACCGAACCTGGTGAATACTGGAGCCGCCAAGTCCCGAATTCCCAGGTGATCACCGTCCCCGACTGTCGGATCTGGTACTGCTGGTGAGGAGCACAAACAGTGAGATGTGGGTGTGTGCACACCCAGTAACAACAAAGGTGGGAATGCCACCTCCACCTCTAACACACACTCGTGCAGCATCTGTGTAACCACTTATCTGACGTAGGACGAAACAGTCGCGACCCACGCCGGTCCTCTGGTTGACAGCTGCAACACAATAGCACTTGGAATCAATCAATATAGGCAGAGAATGTTACCTCCATAGAAGTACAATATCTCTGCAACGAGGTGGAGATGCCGTCTGGTCTTTATGGAGTGAGATGATGTAGAGTAGATGGGTGACAGCTGTCAAGAGATAATGAGTGACAGCTGTCACCCCCGGCTGTGTCCGTGGCGGCAGCGCCCTCTCGTGCCTGAAGCCCGCACTTCAGGCAGGGCGCCCTCTGGTGGTGGGCCAGCAGTACCTCCTCTTCTGGCGGCCCACACAACAACAATTGATCATAACATATGTACTGAATTAGGTTTTTTGTCAGTTACTCTTAAAAACACCAGATAGGCTTATTGTTACTATAGAAGTTGAATATAAACTTGGGGTCAAGCAACATTTGGAGCCAAATTTCAAGTCTCTAGGTGCAGCAGTTCTCAAGATATGACATTTTCGTTGATATTTTTGGCGATTTTTGAACCCGATATCTTCACTGGCTCCGTCCATATGGGTTTTTGGAAACAAATGACCCAAAATTTATCCTGCTATGGTTTATTCCGTGTATATTTCCGTATTCCATGCAAACATTTATAGATTTCCAATTTTTTTTTAAATAACACCCCTCCCTAATTACAGCACCTTTTATGTACAATACACTTCTTTATTTTTTGGATGAGTCGAAAATAATTAGATGATTGGCTGCTGAGCCCTTTCAGAGAAAGGTTATGTTATTTGCTTGCACTTCAGTAAATTCAGTTAATGTTTCTGCAAGATAAAAATATATTTTTAAACAGATCCTGTTTTCTAGAAAATTATTTCCCGTGTAGCCTCAGTTATGTTGGCTTTTCACTACACCAAAAAATAAAATAAAATAAATAAAAATTAAAATAAAAAAAATTCTGCAAGAATCTCACAGAAGTTCTATTAGAATCTTGAGCAACTTTCTTCCTATTAGAGTTATTTTCCCTTAATAATCCTGTCAGAAACTGGAACAATTTTTTTGTGAAGGATTTTAGTTTCGTGTAGAATTCGTATTCAAAACTGGATCAACTTTTTCCTCTTGGATTCCCAGAGCTTTATTTTCCCAGAGGATTCCTATGAGAAACTGGAACGAGTCCCCCCAATAGGACTTTATTTTACCATAGGATTCATAAATAAAAGAAAAGAAAAGAAAACCTGGAACAACTTTTCCCTCTGGGATTCCTAAAGGGGCTTATTTTCCCATAGGTTTCATATCAGAAACTGGAACAACTCTCCCCTGGCCCCACATAGGACTTTTTATGCCGCCATGACAATCTGTGTACACCTCATCTAGTCAGATCTCAGAGGTACAGCAGAGTAGACCCTGGAAGACAACCACCTGGAGCTGAGCATCTCCAAGAAGAACTGCAATTGTGTCAGGAAGGGCATCCAGTGCCGATCTCTCCCGGGTCAGCTGTGGCAACCCTGAGCAATAGGATACAGCAAAATGTTTGCGTTGGTGGGCCCCACCCCTGTCTTTCTGTGTGTGATCAAATATGGGCTGCTCTTCCTTACTTCTATTAAAGTCTTGGAACATCTTGTACCGTTAGATAAAGCCATCAGCTTTTTTGACATTCATTGTATTTGTAACTTATCAAACTTAAGAGGCTGTAAACTCTGTGATGTGCTTGTTTGTGTGTAAGAAAAGGAAAAACAACATTGTTTATTTGTCAAGATAAGTGGTGTTTGTGAGAGGAAATGTCAGATTAGCAATTAACTGGAATGAGTGAATGCTTGGAAAGAGAGTGACACAGAGGACAAGGGAACAAGATCAAATGTTTCCAAAATTGGCTGCAAAATATTTTGAAAAATGACAAGTTACGGATACATTAGGATTTTGTAAATGGCAACAATGACACAGAGGACAAATAAGAAAAGTGGCACAAAGACTAAGACGCATACAAAAGCATCAGCTCACTTAGATAATCAATTGTTTTGGAAAGATCACAATGTGAGTTGACCAACGTCCAAAAAACCTTTTGGTGAATGAGTGCGTTTGTTATGTTGAAACAGAGATATGATCAGATGAAGAAGTGAAGTTTATTTCCTTTCAGAAAGTTACTCAGAGCTCAATCAGCACATTTTGTAATAAAACAGCATCCTGTGACGTAAATTCACCGCGAAACACTGAGCTGAAAGTTTACTTCAGAAACACCTTTTTGCATTTCTGAAATGATTAAAGTCAGTTTAAAAAGCATGCGGGCAGTTTACAGTGTGGTTATTTGGCACTTTTCCTCATTTATTTACATAGCGAACAATTTCTTTAATCACAAGTAAAGCCAGTTCCCACATGACGATATGCAAAACCAACAGCGGAATGGTTATTTTCCTAAACATGTTTTGTGGGTAAATGTTTATATATGACCTTAAGATTTTGCATTAACAAGTTCAAAACAAAAGCAATGTGAGATTTCTGATGTCCGCCAAGGGTTGAGAAGGACTCAAAATAACAGATATACGATTCACATCGTGACCCGGACTTTACCTGGAACCAGAATGGTTCGACTGATCCAGATGGTGCAATCTGATATTTAATTCACAATCTGAAACTAAATAGTGTCTTCCTGATCTTGGTTTTACATCGTGATGTCGTATCCGTGAAGTAGTTTTGACGTAATCCTTAAAAGTCTACAAAGTGAAATCCTGATTCAGAATCCAAATCTGGATCCAGATCACCACCTAAATTTAATGGAGTCTTCCAAGGCCAAACACCAGTGTGAGGTGAAAATCCATTATGTAATTTTGACGTAATCCTCAAAATCAAAGACAAAGTTGTTGTTCATTCGACCACTTCCGGTATGTTCGGGGTTGCCACATCGGATACAAACAGAGCCGCATTGCTACTTGGCACAAGTTTTACACCGGATGCCCTTTCTGGAATTGAAATCCTGATCCAGAATCTGGATCAGGATCAACTCCAAGATCCAGTGGAGTCTTCCATGGCCTAAAATCCATCTGTGGTGCAAAACTGGTGAGAATTTGTGAAGTAGTTTTGATGTTATCCTCAAAATCTGACAAAGTCAAGTGCTGAAATTGAAATGCTGATCCAGAATCTGGATCACCTCTAAAATCTAGTGGAGTCTTCCATGGCCTGATATCTATCTGTGATACAAATTTGGTGAGAAACCATGAAGTAGTTTTGACATAATACTACTAATAGACAGACAGACAAATAAATAATGATTTTTTTACGTCCTCTGCGAACGTAAAAAAAAAAGTCCCTTGGATCATAGTTATAAAACACTGAGCGTTATAGCAACACTTATAAATTCCAGTTTTCCTGACTGCCCATCGCAGTCATTCCATTAAACTCCTGCAAAAAACAAGTATGCAAAAGAAAAAAAAACAAAAAAAAAAACAAAACAAATATGAATCATTTGCTCCTGATGATGTGCACACATGGTGTGCGTGTATGACTGAGGGCTGTGCACCAGGATGTTATGATGGCTCTCTTTCTAAAGGGCTACTTCATACAAACGGTTCACACGTGTATACGTATATAGACAGTACTAAACAAATTGGCTGAGGTGTGGTGTCAACATCTGACCTCATCGTTCCCATCAGCATGGCACTCAAGAGGAACGGGGCGTGACAGCAGCATGTCACCGATCCTTGAGGTGTACGTTCCACGAAGCAGATTAATTGCTGAGCAAATGTTCCAGTGAAGCAGCAACATTTATAATAGAGGTGCCACAAATAGATTGGCTAATTGCAAGGGTGCAGCGGATGTGAGTTCCAAATTTGTGTGCAGGATTAAATAGAGTGACATGAGGTGACTTGGGTCACAGGCTCGATCCGTTATAAGGGAGGTGGGTGGAAAGGCCACACGCGGGATTAGAACATAATATACGCCTCACTGATTGCACAAACAAAAATTATTTGCCTGCTTTTTTGGGTGTTGATGCACAGCTCTCAATGAGGTAATAGTAGCCACGGGCGTGAAGACAATAAGAGTTACAGCAAGCTGATATTTGACCTCAATGATCTTGACCTTCACCCAAATAATAGACCCCACATGGGCAATTCTGGAATCCACTCAACTGTGTGCCCAACAAATAAAATAAATATTTTGGGTTTACAACAAGTTCCTCTGCTTCTCTGAAATGTTGCTTTCAGAATCTGAATCATACCTGTCAAATACCTATCAGGCACTGAGGCAGAAGGTTTTGTGGGTTATTGTGCAGAAAAGAATGTTTGTTCACGCGTAGGAGTGTGATTAGCGTTGCTCAACACCAGGATGTCTGGCGTTGAAGAGAGAGAAGTGAAAGAGTCTGCATTTGGTTCTGTCAGTTCTTTTTCAACCAGAAAGGAAATTCTACCATTTACAGATTTTTTTGTACGTCCCACTGCACCCTCGTGTCCCTATCAGGAAAAAACAAAATGTTATTAAAATTTGTCATCACTCACTGGCACTCATAATTCACAAAAAATTACACCGCTCAATTTAAAAAAAGAAAAATATATACATATATAAGGCAACAATTTGCCTGGACCTTGAAGTCATTCCAACTCAATTACTGAAGAGTAAACGCCATGAGACGTTTTTCGTAAGACTAATTCGAACTTAGTAAAGGATTTAGTTACATACTAGCACAAGTTGAATCAACAAAAGGTTTTTAGTGTTCTGCAGTAGTGTTCAGTAGTGTTTTTAGTGTTCTGCAGTAGTGACTTTATTCCATTTATTTATTTTGCTTCCATTCTACTCAGAAATGTCCATTCAAATTGTAAATTTTTGAAAGTTTAGTAACTATTTTCATTCAAGTCAGACTAAATTACATGTCACAATTACAGTTTTATGAACAAACTATTTTGAAACCACTGTCAACCTCACTCACCAGCCACTTTATTAGGTACACCTGTTGAATTGCTTAACAGAAATAAGAAATCAGCCAATCACATGGCAGCAACTCAGTGCATTTAGGCATCTCGACATGGCGAAGAGGACTTGCTGAAGTTCAAACAGAGCATCAGAATGGGGAAGAAAGGGAAGTTAAGTGACTTTGAATGTGGCATGGTTGTTGGTGCCAGACGGGCTGCTCAGAATATTTCAGAAACTGCTGATCTACATGATTTTCATGCACAACCATCCCTGGGGTTTATGGAGAATGATCCAATGATGAAACTTTTTGCGTTAACCAACAATTGAACAGGTGTACCTAATAAAGTAACTGGTGAGTGCAGATGTGTGTGTGTACAAATTTTACATATATTTCCACATTTTCTTATGTTACAGCCTTATTCCAAAATGAATGAAATTTATTTTTTCCTCAAACGTCTACACACAATACCCCATAATGACAATGTAAAATTTTTTTTTTTTTTTTTTTGCAAATTTATTTATAAAACAAAACAGACCAAAAAAAAAAAACAACTAAGAAATCACATGTACATATGTATACACAGCCTTTGCCATGAAGCTCAAATTTGAGCTCAGGTGCATCCTGTTTCCACTGATCATCCTTGAGATGTTTCTATAGCTGAATGGGAGTCCACCTGGGGTAAATTCAGTTGATTGGACATGATTTGCCATATACCAACACAGTGCAGAGTAGCTACCTAAACTCTGTAAGTGAGATAGAGTATCTCGTCAATAGTTTTACATCCTCATTGAAGACAACTTTGGATGCTGTAGCTCCTCTAAAAAAGAGAGCTTTAAATCAGAAGTGCCTGACTCCGTGGTATAACTCACAAACTCGTAGCTTAAAGCAGATAACCCGTAAGTTGGAGAGGAAATGGCGTCTCACTAATTTAGAAGATCTTCACTTAGCCTGGAAAAAGAGTCTGTTGCTCTATAAAAAAAAGCCCTCCGTAAAGCTAGGACATCTTTCTACTCATCACTAATTGAAGAAAATAAGAACAACCCCAGGTTTCTTTTCAGCACTGTAGCCAGGCTGACAAAGAGTCAGAGCTCTATTGAGCTGAGTATTCCATTAACTTTAACTAGTAATGACTTCATGACTTTCTTTGCTAACAAAATTTTAACTATTAGAGAAAAAATTACTCATAACCATCCCAAAGACATATCGTTATCTTTGGCTGCTTTCAGTGATGCCGGTATTTGGTTAGACTCTTTCTCTCCGATTGTTCTGTCTGAGTTATTTTCATTAGTTACTTCATCCAAACCATCAACATGTTTATTAGACCCCATTCCTACCAGGCTGCTCAAGGAAGCCCTACCATTATTTAATGCTTCGATCTTAAATATGATCAATCTATCTTTGTTAGTTGGCTATGTACCACAGGCTTTTAAGGTGGCAGTAATTAAACCATTACTTAAAAAGCCATCACTTGACCCAGCTATCTTAGCTAATTATAGGCCAATCTCCAACCTTCCTTTTCTCTCAAAAATTCTTGAAAGGGTAGTTGTAAAACAGCTAACTGATCATCTGCAGAGGAATGGTCTATTTGAAGAGTTTCAGTCAGGTTTTAGAATTCATCATAGTACAGAAACAGCATTAGTGAAGGTTACAAATGATCTTCTTATGGCCTCGGACAGTGGACTCATCTCTGTGCTTGTTCTGTTAGACCTCAGTGCTGCTTTTGATACTGTTGACCATAAAATTTTATTACAGAGATCAGAGCATGCCATAGGTATTAAAGGCACTGCGCTGCGGTGGTTTGAATCATATTTGTCTAATAGATTACAATTTATTCATGTAAATGGGGAATCTTCTTCACAGACTAAAGTTAATTATGGAGTTCCACAAGGTTCTGTGCTAGGACCAATTTTATTCACTTTATAC
Source organism: Thalassophryne amazonica (assembly GCF_902500255.1). NCBI lineage: Eukaryota > Metazoa > Chordata > Actinopteri > Batrachoidiformes > Batrachoididae > Thalassophryne > Thalassophryne amazonica. The sequence goes on from NC_047106.1 coordinate 37,907,890, forward strand.
ATGCTTCCCTTAGGCAGTATTATTAGACGGTATTGCTTAAATTTTCATTGTTACGCAGATGATACCCAGCTTTATCTATCCATGAAGCCAGAGGACACACACCAATTAGCTAAACTGCAGGATTGTCTTACAGACATAAAGACATGGATGACCTCTAATTTCCTGCTTTTAAACTCAGATAAAACTGAAGTTATTGTACTTGGCCCCACAAATCTTAGAAACATGGTGTCTAACCAGATCCTTACTCTGGATGGCATTACCCTGACCTCTAGTAATACTGTGAGAAATCTTGGAGTCATTTTTGATCAGGATATGTCATTCAAAGCGCATATTAAACAAATATGTAGGACTGCTTTTTTGCATTTACGCAATATCTCTAAAATCAGAAAGGTCTTGTCTCAGAGTGATGCTGAAAAACTAATTCATGCATTTATTTCCTCTAGGCTGGACTATTGTAATTCATTATTATCAGGTTGTCCTAAAAGTTCCCTAAAAAGCCTTCAGTTAATTCAAAATGCTGCAGCTAGAGTACTGACGGGGACTAGAAGGAGAGAGCATATCTCACCCATATTGGCCTCTCTTCATTGGCTTCCTGTTAATTCTAGAATAGAATTTAAAATTCTTTTTCTTACTTATAAGGTTTTGAATAATCAGGTCCCATCTTATCTTAGGGACCTCGTAGTACCATATCACCCCAATAGAGCGCTTCGCTCTCAGACTGCAGGCTTACTTGTAGTTCCTAGGGTTTGTAAGAGTAGAATGGGAGGCAGAGCCTTCAGCTTTCAGGCTCCTCTCCTGTGGAACCAGCTCCCAATTCAGATCAGGGAGACAGACACCCTCTCTACTTTTAAGATTAGGCTTAAAACTTTCCTTTTTGCTAAAGCTTATAGTTAGGGCTGGATCAGGTGACCCTGAACCATCCCTTAGTTATGCTGCTATAGACGTAGACTGCTGGGGGGTTCCCATGATGCACTGTTTCTTTCTCTTTTTGCTCTGTATGCACCACTCTGCATTTAATCATTAGTGATCAATCTCTGCTCCCCTCCACAGCATGTCTTTTTCCTGGTTCTCTCCCTCAGCCCCAACCAGTCCCAGCAGAAGACTGCCCCTTCCTGAGCCTGGTTCTGCTGGAGGTTTCTTCCTGTTAAAAGGGGGTTTTTCCTTCCCACTGTAGCCAAGTGCTTGCTCACAGGGGGTCGTTTTGACCATTGGGGTTTTACATAATTATTGTATGGCCTTGCCTTACAATATAAAGCGCCTTGGGGCAACTGTTTGTTGTGATTTGGCGCTATATAAAAAAAATGATTGATTGATTGATTGATTTGGAAAGACACACACCTGTCTACATATAAGGTCCCACAGTTGACAGTGCATGTCAGAACACAAACCAAGCATGAAGTCAAAGGAATTGTGTGTAGACCTCAGACAGGATTGTCTCAAGGCACAAATCTGGGGAAGGATACAGAAACATTTCTGCTGCTTTGAAGGTCCCAAAGAGCACAGTGGCCTCCATCATCCATAAATGGAATAAGTTCAGATCCACCAGGACTTGTTCTACAGCTGACCACTGGTCTAAACTGAACAATTTGGGGGAAAGGGCTTTAGAGAGTTGACAAAGAACCTGATGGTCACTCTGTCAGAGATCCAGCATTCCTTTGCACAGAGAGAACCTTCCAGAAGGACAACCATCTCTGCACCAATCCACCAATCAGGCCTGCATGGTAGAGTGACCACACAGAAGCCACTCCTTAGTAAAAGGCACATTGCAGCCTGCCTGGAGTTTACCAAAAGGCACCTGCACAACTCTGACCATGAGAAACAAAATTCTCTGGTCTGATGAGACAAAGATTGAATTCTTATGCGTGAATGTCAGGCATCATGTTTGGATGAAACCAGGAACCATCCCTACAGTGAAGCATGATGGTGGCAGCATCATGCTGTGGGGATGTTTTTCAGCTGCAGGAACTGGGAGACTAGTTAGGATTGAGAGGAAGATGAATGCAGCAATGTACAGAGACATCCTGGATGAAAACCTGCTCCAGAGCGCTCTTGACCGCAGACTGGGGCGACGGTTCATTTTTCATCAGGACAATGACCCAAAGCACACAGCCAAGATATCAAAGGTGGCTTCAGGACAACTCTGAGAATGGTGTGCCCAGCTTGTGGTATCATATTCAAGAAGACTTGAGGCTGTAATTGCTGCCGAAAGTGCATCAACAAAGTATTCATCAAAGGGTGTTAATACTTATGTACATCTGATTTCTTAGTTAACAAATTTGCAAAAATAAAACAATAAAAAACTGTTCATGTCATTATGGGGTGCTGTAAATATTATTCCATTTTGAAATAAGGCTGTAACATAAAATATGAAAAAAGTGAAGCACCATGAATACTTTCTGGATGCACTGTGTGTGTGTATACACAATGTGGCAGAATAACAATTATTACAGCGCTGAGATCTGCATGAAGTCACCTAAAAAGAGCCACACCTATTATAGTACACCTGAAATATGAAGTTCTCTGTCAATTTCACCTCTTTTCCCCATCACATTAATCTGTATGAAGCTGAATGAATTTTTTTTTCAATTGGTAGTCATTTAAGAGGTCTGCTTCGGCTACGTCCATACAAAATCCTTTCCGCGGGGTTGCGAGTGTGATTTGAGAACTAGCTCTTATAAGTTATTTCTGCTTGTTTCTGCAGAGATATGAATGTTGAGGTTTGAAATCTACTTTTTAAAAAAATCAGGATTTAATAGTTTGTGTCAGATTTAGCATGTTTCTGTACAGAAAAGGTCACTGTGATAACCACATGATCATCCACTAACTACCCAGCAGGTGGTGCACATGACTGTGGAATATATATATATATATAAAAAATTCTATTGCTTTTTCAATCTGGCGGATCAAAGTCCAATGGGTTTGTTCTCATTCTACGCACTTTTAATTTCACAAGTTAGTTTTTTATTTGTCTTTGGTTGTGTTAAACAGGAAGGGGTGGAGTCATTCACTGGGTACATTTCTGAGGAAAAGACAAATAGATCAAACAAGACAATTTTCCTTTTATAGGAAAATTTTAATAGTTATTCAATGTTCTACATTTTACAGTAAATATACAATTACAAACTTGGCTTAGTTATAGTAACTAAGATCACTAACTGATCTTCAAAAAAAAAAAAGAAAAAAAAAACCTCACAAAAAAAGAAAAAAAAAAGAGGAAAAAAAAATTCCATTAAAAACAAAAATTAAAAACAGATTTACACTTCATATCACAAGCCTGACGCAGGTCCATCACTCGGGACCAATTAGCTAACATACAATTCACTTCTCTCAACGCTGAACAAACGCTGGGCTTCAGTTTCAAACAACCGCACGGTAACAAGGTTTACCATAGCATGTGCAAACTGGATACCAAACTAAAACTTCCAAAGATGGGGTTGTTCTTAATACTCGATCCAGGGATACAAGTATTTTTTTTTGGAAGACAAGGAATTTCCACTTTTTGCATCACATTTAGTGTCAAATTAAAATAACATCTCTGACATTTGAAATGAAAACGCTGTAGTAGAACATCAAACACATTTAAGAGCCTACTACTGACTTTGATAGTAGAGTTTTAATTTCTATTCAGGAAAAAAGTAAGACTTAGCAACTTCAAGGTGAAAAAGAAGAGAGCAGGGAAGCAGGGAGACGTGTGAATGCTTCCTGTCACATTTTCGCAGAGAAGCAGCATAAGATTAAAAACACAAATCTTCAAGTTAACACCTTTCAACATTGGGAAGGCCTGCTTAAGATGTGGAAGGAATAAAACAAAAATACAAGTATGATTAAGACAACTTTGCACTCCCCCAAACATATGTAAGTGTTGGAAATGCCAATTTTCACTTAAGTGCAAATTGAAATAAAGGAGGCAAGGAATGGAGAAGAAGCAGTTTCACCACCCTGTTTTCAACATGAAACATTAACGGCTCATTTTAGTTGAGCCCGACCTGGTCCACAGCCCATTTAACATCACTTTCTTATTACCAACATCCAGAAGTGGGGTGGGGGGGAAGAAAGAAATACACATCTGCCACTCATTATTTGATCCTTGGCTGTTTAAACTGAATTTCATCTATATCTGGCCAGCTCAAAAACCATACTTCCAGACATCTTATTTCTACCCGCTAACTGTATGTTTTAGCCGTTACAACATCAAATACATTAATAATTGCACATTCTTTGCACTCTGGACTTTATTAATGGCGAAATCTAGTGTTTAAAAGGCCCAGGAATGCAGCAGATTATCACCGTTGGTGACGCCATTTTTAACAGCCATCATTATACAGTAGTGTTCAGAATAATAGTAGTGCTATGTGACTAGAAAGATTAATCCAGGTTTTAAGTATATTTATATTGTTGCATGTGAAACAAGGTACCAGTAGATTCAGTAGATTCTCACAAATCCAACAAGACCAAGCATTCATGATATGCACACTCTTAAGGCTATGAAATTGGGCTATTAGTAAAAAAAAAAAAAAAAAAAAAAAGTAGAAAAGGGGGTGTTCACAATAACAGTAGCATCTGCTGTTGACGCTACAAACTCAAAAACTATTATGTTCAAACTGCTTTTTTAGCAATCCTGTGAATCACTAAACTACTATTTAGTTGTATAACCACAGTTTTTCATGATTTTTTCACATCTGCGAGGCATTCATTTTGTTGGTTTGGAACCAAGATTTTGCTCGGTTACTAGTGTGCTTGGGGTCATTGTCTTGTTGAAACACCCATTTCAAGGGCATGCCTTCTTTAGCATAAGGCAACATGACCTCTTCAAGTATTCTGACATATCCAAACTGATCCATGATACCTGGTATGCGATATATAGGCCCAACACCATAGTAGGAGAAACATGCCCATATCACGATGCTTGCACCACCATGCTTCACTGTCTTCACTGTGAACTGTGGCTTGAATTCAGAATTTGGGAGTCGTCTCACAAACTGTGTGCGGCCCTTGGACCCAAAAAGAACAATTTTACTCTCATCAGTCCACAAAATATTCCTCCATTTCTCTTTAGGCCAGTTGATGTGTTCTTTGGCAAATTGTAACCTCTTCTGCACGTCTTTTATTTAACAGAGGGACTTTGCGGGGGATTCTTGCAAATAAATTAGCTTCACACAGGCATCTTCTAACTGTCACAGCACTTACAGGTAACTCCAGACTGTCTTTGATCATCCTGGAGCTGATCAATGGGTGAGCCTTTGCCATTCTGGTTATTCTTCTATCCATTTTGATGGTTGTTTTCCATTTTCTTCCAAGCGTCTCTGGTTTTTTGTCCATTTTAAAGCATTGGAGATCATTGTAGATGAACAGCCTATAATTTTTTGCACCTGCGTAAGTTTTCCCCTCTCCAATCAACTTTTTAATCAAACTACGCTGTTCTTCTGAACAATGTCTTGAACGTCCCATTTTCCTCAGGTGCTGGCTTCATCCTTAAATATGGGACACCTGATTCACACCTGTTTGTTCCACAAAATTGACGAACTCACTGACTGAATGCCACACTACTATTATTGTGAACACCCCCTTTTCTACTTTTTTTTTTTTACTAATAGCCCAATTTCATAGCCTTAAGAGTGTGCATATCATGAATGCTTGGTCTTGTTGGATTTGTAAGAATCTACTGGCACCTTGTTTCCCATGTAACAATAAGAAATATACTCAAAACCTGGATTAATCTTTTTAGTCACATAGCACTACTATTATTCTGAACACTACTGTATACTCAGACAAGGTGGTGATGGTTGCAGGACAGACTCGGAGCAGATGAAAGGTGCCCTGACACCTGCACGACTGATCCACGCACTTCGTTGTGACAAACCCACCCACTGTGTTCCCAGCTGGATGTCGTGCTTTGTTCCACTGGACGCTGTGCTTTGTGCGCTGGACACTGTGTATATAAAATAATTATTTTGTAGCGAATTAATCATTTTCTCAGAGTTGGCTGTTGAAAACTGCTGTAATCGGTTACAGAATCACAGAGGACTGTTTCACCTGCAGCTTTTTTTCCTCTCTCTCTCGTGCGCTTAATGAGGCGGCGAACACATTTGGAACCGTCTAAAAGGTAATTATTTGTCATGTTTATATTGCAATAGCTTGGTAAAAAACAGTTGCACGTTCATTCCTTCTTATGAGCAGCTGTAAAAGTACGTTTATGATAGATTTAACATCTCGATATAGTCGATCAGACGAGCTGCGCTGTGATGCGGTGCATGGATGCAATAATTCGCACTCATACGCAGTGTTTTTGAATGACCTTCGCAATGTTCACGTAATTAATGCCTGATGGAGATTTTGAACATTTAAAAATTTTCTTTGCACTCTTGCACGAAGCCATGCACAGTTTACAATGGTTTACAACAGTTTGCGATGAGTTTACTCTCCTGCACGGCAGAGTGTATGCAAGTGCACAGATCAAAGTCATGCAAGTGCCAGGGCAACTGAAGGCAAAACAGTGCGATACACAGAGCAGAGGGTTAACAAGCGCGGGGGGGGGGGGCAAATACGGGAAGTTCAGATCTTAAATTTTCACCTTTAAAGATACAGCACTGAAACAAACTGGAGGGGTACGAATTGGGTGCCGATGAGAGTTGTGGAACAAAGCGCAGACAGGTCAGAGGGCAACTACTAAAGCACTCAAGTGAGACAGACAATATGTATGAACAACATTAGAAAGAGGACACCAAGTGGAAAACAGATGCACAAAGACTGGACAGAACAAGGACTCAAAAATTCACCAGTTATTTAAGAAACAAAACGAAGCTTCACTGAAGTTTTACGTATGGCACAGAGAAAAGTGTGCCGAGGCCGAGGGCCACCAGACATCCAAAACCTACCCAAAACCAAACGGCTATGGAACAGCAACAGGTAACAACAGCTTGGCCACCAAATTTAATTTGCTGCTCGCAGACATGATGTTGCTATCAGTTTCTGTTCCGTCATCCTCTACTTCCCTCAGGGTCTGTAACGTCAGGCGACTGTCACAAAGATGGCAACCATTGGGGAAAAAATTAATGGAAATTGGGAAGATTTACGTCCATGTGCCCCAACTATATTTATAGACTTACTTAGTCTCCTCCCCCAAGATAGATATGTAGAAGATAAAGATGCAGAATAGAAGATCAAGAAAAATTTTAATTAAATTAAAGCACAAAAGGTAGCTGCCACATTGATGCAACCATGCTTAACTAGAAATACATTACTGTACCACTTGCTGTATAAATATACTGCATTTTTAAATTTGAGAGATCCAATGCTATAGTGAAATACACCTGAATATTCTGCATACCCATTACGTTCAAGTGACCAAAGGTAAAGAAAACACAGAACTGATAAATACTAATGTGGAGTCGGGATCGGTCAAATAAATCCTAACGATGAGTAGCATAACAACTGCAAAAAAAAAAAAAAAAAAAAAAAAAAAAAAAAAAAAAAAAAAAAAAAAAGTGTTCACTTTGCCTGTTTTTTTTTTTTTTTTTTAACAGATTCTCATCACATTTTATGACCCTTACATTAAAAACATCAATTTCGAATCCAGACCCCTAAAACACAAGAGTCAATTTGAAAACGCAGCACTGACATATACAGGATTTGCCTGACATGCGTTACGATGCCATACTTTCTTTAGTAGCTAATAATATTCTGCTCCACAAACATCTGGACTAAGAATATCTCAAACACTCAAATCTTATCGTTTTATTTTACTGACAATAAAAATTGCTTCTTCTGTTGACTTACGCTACAAAGCCTAGGTACCTGTTATTTAAGATATAGTCAAGTTTTTATTTTTTTTTTGTCTTGTGCAATATTTTCTTACATCGTTATTTAAATACCCAAATGTTTGATATGCTCTACTGTTTGTAGCGTTGACTGGAATAATTATTGAGAAGATGCTGTAATCCCCATTTAGAGATTACAATAAGCACTTTAAAAATCCTGACATTGATATAAAATAATTACTGTGTTAACATAGGGAGACATTCCATATTATTTTATTGCAAAAACATGCCCTCCCAGTAAATGCTTTTGTGATATCAATCTGCATTTGAAAGATCTTTAATGTGATTTTAGTGTTTTGTCTGTGTGTGTAAACTCCTGAAAAATGCCACAGCTAAATAGTATTCCCCTGATATCCACCACCCATTTCCAGCAGAGGACTAATAAACAAAACTCAGTTTGTCTGCATGTAAAAAGTGTAAAATACGTCAGTCCCTTTAAATCTTATTTGAAATGACTGCTTATAATACAATACTTATTGTAGACATAAAAAACAAGAGCAATACTTGAACTTGTGCAAAGTATAATCTAGAGTACCAAGTTTCAGCACAATCCTTACTTCACTGCATACACTGAGTACCAAAGACTCAGCCAGCTGTTGGCCCCAGTTAGAATCAAAACGCACCCAACATCAAACTTGTCAAGAGGTTTGAACAAGTTAACCTTGCGTACTATGTTTCACCTTGATGCGCAGACTTTGCCAAGATACCATGTACCATGTATCCTCCATGTCAACCACATGGAGGATACATCTCACTGCACCAAATTACACTGGGGTGATGCTGTAGTTTGACTGTATCTACACGTAAGATACAGTATAACGATAAAAATCAACACTTTTGAAGAAGTCTATAATACTAATATCCCCTCCAGAAATCTGCTATGTCAGGATTTCAACAATTAATTCAAAAATCTGAAAATGTCCCACTGTCTGTTGGGAGTCTGCAGGCCGAGTACAGACATCCAGCTGCCGGCTACTGCAGCATTTTAGCACATATTTAATTTTTACATGAAATGTACAATCAGTCATTGACAGTAGATTTTTTTCTAGATTAGTCACAACTACAGATTTCTTATTCAAACTCCAATAATTGTAGTAATAGTAATAATAATAATAATAACAATAAATTCCAAGATTCTGGTTGGTCACAAGTTATGGTTTGATAATAGTAGCGCACCTAAAGGTAGCTGGTTTGGTGCTACCCTAGCTCGTATCACTGGAATGGACAAGAAGACTCAATCCATTTCCTCTCTAGACCACAATCAACTTTGCACCATCAGTCTTTCTTGCTACTGAATGAGTGTTTATTAGTCCTCGTTTGGGAGATGGAACGAGGAGGAAACAATATAATCACAGTGAGCAATCAAGGTACAAACAGGGCTTGTGCAAATGGCGTGTTTTCTTGCAGCTGAGCAACACCAAACTCTGTACCTTCAAATGACTGAAAGTGACAACAAAGTCTCCTCCTTGTTCCTTATGGTCTCATTTCTTAACGCTAACACAATCCTTTCAAAATCAATGCCTGCTGGTTGTGTCCACTGCCATCACTCCGTAATTCCATGTGTGTTGGTCAGTAAGAAAATCTGGAAGTACGTAGAATAAGTGCCATTAAATGTTATCATGTGTTTTAAACACACTGCAGGGGTGCCTGTGTGGGCGCACACACACGGGCATGCACTGTGCATGCTTGTAAATATGAGAAAGTGTGCACAACTACTGTTGACACAGTTCATTATAAATATTTTTATATCTTCTAATGTATTGACCTATGCTAACCACGTAAAAAGCTGGCTTGACCCGAACGGCTCCAAGTTGTTCTTTAGCGTCACGACATACTCGCCTGCATAGTATGTAGCATGAAGTAGGTGATCTTTTTCTAGTGTTTATTAGTAGACACATCGGGACACAGAGCGGGATAGCTAATGTTGGTAAGTGCTCTGGTCACGATGACACAGCACAAACACATCGACACAAAGACGACGATGACAGACTGACAGCTGCCAGACAACCATGTGCTGGAAGACGACTGAGATTAAACAAATGCTGAAGAGAAGACAACCAGAAAGGAAGAAAAAAGTCAGTGGAGTGTAAAGGAAGATTATTAAATAACCAGAAACACAAAACAAACCAAGTCCCACTTTGTCAAAACCGTGTGCTGATATCTACCTTTGACAAAATTTGGCAGCAGAAGTCAATAAGTCTGTAGTGGCCGATGAAGATGATAATGACAAATTAAGTGCCCAATATTCCAGCCAACTGAGCAGCAGGCAGGACGACACGCACCAGCACAACGCAAACAGGAGTAACCGACACCTGTGATTGGTCAGGAGACCTTCTGCAGTTCCAATGACACATACAGCAAAAGAAATGCAAAAACAAATAACTTTACAAAATACGGTAATGACTGGTTGGCAAATGAAGAGAAAAATACAAAAAGAAAAAAAAAATAGAAAAAACAAAAGCAGCTTCTGTTAAAAAAAAGTTAAAGAATGTGGCATATAAACAATAACAATAATAGTAGTAAAGTGGCTGCTGCACTTTAGTTTTGTTCTTGCAGACAGGTGTCGGGTTTCCACTGGGAGCCCGAGTAAGATCTGAGCTGTTGCATACGATGGTGGACTCCTGATCTGGAGGCGGGAATAAAAGCAGAGATACGCATTGGTGGTAATTAAAATAATAAACTAAATAAGACAGCACCATGCCTCAGAACAGAAACACACAGAACCACAAATGATCTCCCTCTCTGACATATACAGTTGTATGTAAAAGTTTGGGCACCCTTGATGATTTCCATGATGTTCCTTTATAAATCATTGGCTGTTTAGATCAGCAAATTCAGTTAAATATGTCATACAGCAGAGAAACTGATATTTGAGAAGTAAAATAAAGTTTACAGTATTTACAGAAAGTGTGCAATAATTATTTAAACAAAATTAGGCAGGTGCATAAATTTGGGCACCCCAACAGAAAAAAATACATCAATATTTAGTAGATCCTCCTTTTGCAGAAATAACAGCCTCTAAATGCTTCCTATAGCTTCCAATGAGAGCCTGGATTCTGGTTGAAGGTATTTTGGACCATTCCTCTTTACAAAACATCTCCAGTTCAGTCAGGTTTGTTGGTTTCCGAGCATGGACAGCCCACTTAAATAACACCACAGATTTTCAATAATATTCAGGTCTGGGGACTGAGATGGCCATTCCAGAACATTGTACTTGTTCCTTTGGATGAATGCCTAGTAAATTTTGAGCAATGTTTAGAGTCGTCTTTTTGAAAGATCCAGCCTCAGCGCAACTTCAACTTTGTCACCAATTCTTGAACATTGTTCTCAAGAATCTGTTGATACTGACTGGAATCCATGTGACCCCCAATTTTAAAAGAATTCCCATACCTGCACTGGCCACACAGCCCCACAGCATGATGGAACCACCTCCAAATTTTACTGTAGGTAGCAAGTGTTTTTCTTGGAATGCTGTGTTCTTTAACTGCCCGTTGTTATGTCCAAATAACTCAATTTTAGTTTCATCAGTCCACAGCACCTTATTCCAAAATGAAGCTGGCTTGTTCAAAGCGCATATTAAACAAATATGTAGGACTGCTTTTTTGCATTTACGCAATATCTCTAAAATCAGAAAGGTCTTGTCTCAGAGTGATGCTGAAAAACTAATTCATGCATTTATTTCCTCTAGGCTGGACTATTGTAATTCATTATTATCAGGTTGTCCTAAAAGTTCCCTAAAAAGCCTTCAGTTAATTCAAAATGCTGCAGCTAGAGTGCTGACGGGGACTAGAAGGAGAGAGCATATCTCACCCATATTGGCCTCTCTTCATTGGCTTCCTGTTAATTCTAGAATAGAATTTAAAATTCTTCTTCTTACTTATAAGGTTTTGAATAATCAGGTCCCATCTTATCTTAGGGACCTCGTAGTACCATATCACCCCAATAGAGCACTTCGCTCTCAGACTGCAGGCTTACTTGTAGTTCCTAGGGTTTGTAAGAGTAGAATGGGAGGCAGAGCCTTCAGCTTTCAGGCTCCTCTCCTGTGGAACCAGCTCCCAATTCAGATCAGGGAGACAGACACCCTCTCTACTTTTAAGATTAGGCTTAAAACTTTCCTTTTTGCTAAAGCTTATAGTTAGGGCTGGATCAGGTGACCCTGAACCATCCCTTAGTTATGCTGCTATAGACGTAGACTGCTGGGGGGTTCCCATGATGCACTGTTTCTTTCTCTTTTTGCTCTGTATGCACCACTCTGCATTTAATCATTAGTGATCGATCTCTGCTCCCCTCCACAGCATGTCTTTTTCCTGGTTCTCTCCCTCAGCCCCAACCAGTCCCAGCAGAAGACTGCCCCTCCCTGAGCCTGGTTCTGCTGGAGGTTTCTTCCTGTTAAAAGGGAGTTTTTCCTTCCCACTGTAGCCAAGTGCTTGCTCACAGGGGGTCGTTTTGACCGTTGGGGTTTTACATCATTATTGTATGGCCTTGCCTTACAATATAAAGCGCCTTGGGGCAACTGTTTGTTGTGATTTGGCGCTATATAAAAAAAAAAATTGATTGATTGATTGATATACCTCAACGACTTCATTTGTGGCGGGTACGCAGAAAAGTCTTCCTTTGCATTACTCTCCCATACAGCATCTCCTTGTGCAAAGTGTGCTGTATAGTTGAACGATGCACAGAGACACTAGCTGCAGCAAGATCATGTTGTAGGTCTTTGGAGCAGGTCTGTGGGTTGACTATGACTGTTCTCACCTTCCTTCGCTTCAGCTTATCTGAGATTTTTCTTGGCCTGCCACTTTGGGCCTTAACTAGTAGTAGTACACATTTTAATTTGTTTATGGCATTTCAAATACAAAAAGTAAATCAGACTTCTCAATATAAAAATTTCTAAAAATTATTTTTTTTTTTCCCCACCAAAACATCAAATCTAGGCTTGTATCTCAGATGTACCTTCTGGCAAATTGTAGGTGAACATTCTTTATTTTTAATAAAATCCTCCTCTGTGCCACTTCATCATGAAGCTGTATAACTGGGGATACAAAATGCAAAACATGCACTATGCACAATTTCTCCAATCACAGCCAGAGAAGCTTATAACCTCTTCTGGGTTGTCTGGGTGTCTTGGTGGCTTTCCTCACACTTCTCCTTCTTGCACAGTCACTCAGTTTTTAACAAGTGTCTACTCCACACAGACTTAGCATAGAGTGCCATACTGTTTGTATTTCTTCATAACTGATGTAAATAAAGTTCAAAACATATTCAGTGACTTGGAAATGTTTATGTATCCATCCCCTGATTTGTCTGAAGAAAACTAACAATAAAATTGATTATTTACAAGTATCATACCAAAGGGGCCCATTGCTTATGCAACCATCATCTTGGCTTTTATATTTTTAATTAATTTATATCAAGTTGTAGAGATTTGCTTTCAGTTTGAGTCTAAGGAAGATCATTTTAGAAATTTTTATATTGAGAAACCTGATTTACTTTTTGTATTTGAAATGGCATAAACAAATTAAAATGTGTGAAATACCAAGGGGCTGAATACTTTTGCAAGCCACTGTATATGCATGTATGCATGCAAGGGAAGGCACCCACAAGATGCAAAACCGTATGTGTGTGTGGGTGGAGAGATACTCACGTGATGGGTGGGCTCTACCAGTGTGGTGGTACATAGCTGTACCCAGGTGTCCCTTGGGGCCTGTAGGTTGGCACAGTAACTGGGTGCGCTCCAATTGGGGTGTGCTGTGGCGTTGTCAGCAGGGTCCCTATAGGACATTAACAATACCATCAGTGGTCACCTTGAGCCATTTATAATATTGACCTGTGAACAACTTTGAATTATTGATTGTGAACACAGTTGTGAATATTACAACTCAAAAGTGTTTGTCAACTATTGTAATCAAGTACAGCAGCAGGCCTGGTGGTGCCACCTTTGAAGAAAATTTGTTGTTTTAGAACCACATTTTTAACTCATCACATTTGACTTAGAAACATTAGAAAGAGCTGTATCAAGTTGAGTCTGCTAGTAAAATAATATTCAATAGTGCTTGAATTTACTCTGTTGACTGTTTCATAAAATGTCAAAAGACACCCATTCAACTCAAAAAATGCCATCAAACTTTACTTTTCCAGTGTTCCACGTTTGCTAATGCAAGGATTTGCTGCCTCCTGGTGGACAAAACTGATAAAAGAATTCAAACAATGTTCTTTGAACATAAAGTGACAATAAAAGTGGATCTGCATGGTGACTTGGCAAAGGTTTTACACCGGATGCCCTTGCTGACGCAACTCCACATTACATGGAGAAATGTGGCAGGGGTGGGGTTTGAACCGGGGATGTTCCACACTAAAACCAAATGTACTAACCACTTGGACACCACCCCTGCAATAAAAATAAAAAAAATATAATACATATACAACATATATAAAATAAATAAAAAAATGTCTCAGTGAAGATCAAAACATTTAATGAACCAAATAATTAAATATAACAAAATATAAATATGCACTGTTACAACATTTTAATCCATTACATTCACCTATGCAAAATAAATACATGCAGGCTATAAATATTCAACTCAATTTTACTCAATTTAACTCAAACATTTACTGCAAGAATGAATGTACTGAATTCCTGTTGGGCTGTTCTTTTACACCACCAACATACATTATTTTAACAAGCCTTTCATGAAACTGCTACAGTAAATTAATGAGCCTCATTTACGTATCAATGGATGTAAGAAATACTAAATAAGTGTCAAACTCAAACACATTAACAGCTTCTATGAACTTGTCTCTGCTCCTGAAATTCTAAATGACCAAGCTTTAGAACAGTGGTTTCTGGTCCTACCTGCACTCATAGCCATAGTTGTCCCAGAAACCATTCCCATGGCAGCCATGCCGTTATTACGAGGTGCAGGTACGGGGACAGGGGCAGGGTAAAGGGCTGTGGAGGGAATGCTGTTTGGCTGCACCACAGTGGTGTGATGAATCACATGTGGCTGAGCCGCATACACTGGCTGGGTATAATACGCCCCCTGTTCAGCCACACACATACACAAAAAGTGCCGGTGAGGATGTGCATGTATAGTAATAACACAAAGCTTTTCAAATACCAACTATCAATACTTCTGAAGAAACCATCTTTCATTTTCAACCATAATGTGTTTGCAAGTCAACTACACAAACATGTTGTTTTACAATTTACTTATACTGTAACTATCACTAAAGACATCTTTTAACATGCAAAATGACCATAACAAAGACACACACTGGCCTATAAAGCTACTAGTAAAGCTTTGTTCCTAATCGCAGGGTCCTTGTTGCTGAGGCCAGTGTTGCTTCTTCATCAGGACCCAGTGTTGCTTCTTCATCAGGACCCAGCGTGCCACCACACAAGCAGGGTGTTGTAATCACTGGATGGATTTTCACCAAACATGGCAGAAATATTATTTGGGTTGGTGTCTCCAGTTGATTAACTTCTCAAACGCACTGGTCAAGGCCAAGCAAAATGCAGCCCAAAAAACATGCTCACCATAACATCTCCACTACCAGTGTGACTAGAGATTTGATCAAAAGCTAATAAGGATCAGTAAGAAATGAGATTGATTGTTATAACTTCATATTGTGACTTTATCACAAAGTCACAATATGAAGTTGTATAGAGTGTGTAATAAAAAACCCATACATGCCAACAATAAGAATTCACAATTCAATTTAAGCTTGAGTGAGAAGTAAAAGAATCAGCAGTGCAATCAAGCAAGAGTCTGTGATGTCAACTTAAAAAAAAAAAAAATATATATATATATATATATATATATATAAATAACACCAGATAAACAAACAACAATCAACGATGTTACATAACCTTTACCTGTGCATAAATATTCTGCTGAGGGTAGGCACTGCGAATGGGGTACATAGCTGTTGGATACGGTGTGGGAGTGGGAGTGTAGGGAGGTGGGGCTCCATTTGACTGAGTAGGGGGCACTTTGTACGGGGTTCCTGCTGCAGTATATCCTAAAGTAGAATTTTGGGAAAAAGATGGTAGAGGAAATGGGAATGAGAAAAACAAACAAACAAAAACACATAGCACCCACCTTGTCAACCCTATTTCACATGACCATTCTGAGCTTTCTTTCAGTCAAATTTCATATTTGGAATAAATTTTCAGTATTCTATTTTTTCACGGTATGCAGCTAAATGTCAGCAAATATCGCTGTGGTTTAGGCTGAGTATACAACAGTAAAAATACAACTACTAATATACACAATCGTTTCATCATGACATTAGACAAAACAAAACCTATTACCTTTAATCGTTTGTTTTAACCTTCAAATATTTATTGTATTATTTGCACATCACAAAAAATCCACCAGATGGAGGCATGAGCTCATCTGTGGAGTCTTACTGCTTCAATTGTTTTTTATTGTTTTTTTTCCCACATGTGGGAGAAGTATTTCTCATCTCTGCACAATATTTGGATATAGTAATTTTTATTTATTTCTTGAGTATGCATTGCAAACAAAATGCAGTG